>NC_035446.2:120802668-121102668 GCF_002127325.2 Helianthus annuus
ATGATAATGAGCTGAGTACAAGGATCACTATTGTTTCGAGTGTCTAAGTGTGTGAGAGTTGCGTTGTATGTCGTGTGTCCTCTTCCAAATGAGGAAGAGTGGTATTTATACGTGTGTAGGTGACCTATTCTAGGTAGCTAAACTAATATTCAGCTCATTACCCCTTTAGAAATGAGATACAATCTAGCCTAAATAGCCGCCCATAAATCAAGCCAAGTTTCCATATCCTGTGCAACGTCTATCTTCAATTAAGCTCTTGCCATAATTGTGAAGACGCGTCCCTTGATCATGATGCCTAGAGCGTATCCTGCTAGATGTACCTGCAAAACAATATTGTATTAAGCGGAAGTGGCCGTTAGTATGAGGATCACTATAATGTCCCATGATCCTGATCCTGAAGTCCTGCTGAGGATCACTGTCTGCCAAAGAAACAAGGATCACTGGTTAGGATCACGTATAAGGATCACCTATAATAAAAATCCAGCCCCAACAATTGCCCCCAAAATATAAGGAGTTAATTGTAAATAGACGAGTTATATTTTGTTTCGATCTTATCTCTAACGGGCGACTCCAAGAAACTAGCCGTTACACCCGGACTAGCCGTTGCGATCATCACGTCATAGATGTGACAATCCCTGCAGATCATGATTATAAATAGGAGATAGGGTGAGGATCAGTTTGTATTTAAATTCAAGATACACTCCCTTTATATTCTGCACCGAAGATTGATCAGGTATTCTTCTCTTTCTCTCTTTTTTCTCTTTGCTCTGTTTTCTGCTCCTACTCTGTTTCCGTCCCGTCACAAATATGTTGCTCCGGAATTCTCCACACAAGGATTCCAAGAAGGATAGTCCCTTAAAAAGCCAGGGGATTATCAAGGATTCTCCTACGGAGAGGTGCTGCTTTACTGATGTTCACATAGACAAAATTCGTCATTGCTTTCCGGCGAATACTGTTTTCAAGTCCTTCACACCTACCGCTCTGAGTGACTCTGTTTCGAATACCTGGGTGGCTTTTCCTGCTACTCCATTCGCCATAGGGTATTCATATCCTTTTCCATCGTTCACCCAATCTTTCTTTTCCTTAACCGGCATCTCATATATCCAAGCTATGCCGATGATCTGGAGGGTTCTGTATACCTTTGAGAGGATCATCGAGCAGGAAGGGATTGATTGGGGATGGCGGAGTTAGCTGAGTTTTACGATCTCACCACCTTTGGTTCTCACCGGTATTTGTTGAAATGGAAAGCCGGGGAGGATCATCCTGTCTTCAAGGTCACTAAGAACGATACAAACTGGAAGCGTCGCTTTTTCTTTGTTAGGAGGGATTCCATCCCGGATGGGAAGGATCTGCCCAAGGAATGGGCCACTCATGGTAGGGTAGAGGATCCTCGAAGGATCACTATCCTGTCTCATATGATGAGGATCACTGATGTCTTTTTTTCCTTTATGCAGCTATCTCCGTTGCTCACTAAAATTGACCCCTGCTGCAGAGAAAGAGTGTTAGCTTTTAAAAAGCTTGATCCTGAAGTTAGAAGCTTCCAAGTCACCATCCAAGATTCACAAGAAGTATCCTCTGCGTCTGCCACCATGTCAAGTAAGTATCCTTATAGAAAATAAGTTATATGTAAAATTGTCGATTAATAAGGGAACTTATCTTGTTTTTTTTTTTTTTGATTATGTAGGTGCTGGAAAGTTGCCAGGTCTGTTAAGTCTGCTTCTAAATTTGGGATAGACTTGCCAACGTTAAGTCTTCGAAGAAGAAGGCTCCTGTGCCAGTCCTTCAGTATCAGCTCCTAAAGCACCTATCCGAGGCAAGGGAAAAGAGGAAGGCTTCAGATGATCTCCAAGGATTTCCCCTCCTCCGTCAGCAATTCCTTGACTACGTGAATGAGGTAAGGATCACTGCCCCTGTTTCGAATATCCTGTTTGTGTATCCTGTTTCTTTGAGGATCATCCGGTTCTGAACTTACCTCATTTCCGTCTTTGCAGAAACTTGCGAGCGAGATCGAGACCTATCTTGGCCATGTTGAGGATCAAGAGAGCCAGATTGCCGACCTTCAACAAATGGGCGTGCTTAAGGATCTCAAGATAGCAGATCTTGAGAAGGAGCTCCGGGCCACGAAGGATGAGGCTGCTCAGAGGTTGATCGATATGGATAACGAGAAGCAGGAGATCACCCAAGATGCCAAGGTCTCCGCGGCAATTGCTATGTACAAGATACAACTTCAGATGGCTGAGGAGGCTCAGGATCCTTCCTTTGAGAAGAGCACATGGGATGTTGAAGGCTGGAAGGCAAGATGGCAGAGCTGGAGGATGAGGACGAAGGCAGGAGATCCCCATGCTGGAAGGTGGTGATGCTGAGAAGGATCAGGTGGAGAAGCTAGTGGTGATGGAGCAGCAAGGTGTAGCTGCTGGATTGGGCGATGATGGATATTGTTGACTAGGCCGGAGCCCAATTTTTTAGGTTTGGTAGTGGTTTTTTGTGGTTGTTGATGGTTTGAAACAATTATGGTCTGTAATCTCTGAACAATAGTTTCTTAGGGTTAAGGATCCTGGATCCTTTGAACAATAGGTAGGATTACAAAAGGTGGAGGGATCCTCTGTTTGGGGGATGAAACCTTTGTGATCCTGCCGCTTTTAATTTCCTGCACAATGCTAAGACCGCATAGACAATGGACACCCTTTGCCAACCCATGTGGACGGGCCACGTTTTGCTGGTAGAAATGTGGGTTGGCAATTTTGACAACTTTCTTGAAAGGGTTAATGATCCTTTTGTTTAATAATATAATTTAACTTTTCTGGCTTATCTCGTGTTGTTATCCTTATCTTCTTGTTTCTTAGTTGTTTTTGTAGTATATTTGTTAAAGTGGCAAGAGTTGAAATATATTTAACATTAGGATATGATCCTAGATCAAATATCCTGATATTGAAAATATTCAAAGTATTTTAGTTCAAGGACATAGGTTTGGTTGTCAAAGTTTAAGGGTTGGTTAGGATAATGAGTATAATCAAAATAGTCAAGGATCATACCTGAGGATCCAAGTTAGGATCCTAACCTTCAACCGAGACAGTCGTAGATAAGATTTATAGATAATAAGGATTAAGGATCCTTATGTTTTTAACTTTGACAATCCTGAAAAACGAAGCACAATTTGGGACTAAGCCAATGTAAGAAATAAATTAGTAACTGGGGACATGCCCAAAGGATAACTGAGAATGATCCCGGAGGATCACTGGGGACAAGCCCAAAGGATAACTGGGGACAAGCCCAAAGGATCGTATGTAAACTGGAGTATGGCCCTTACTGGCGACTATCCAAACTTAGTGACATGAAAATGTCAAAACCTTAGCTAACGTGAAAACGTTAGAAACCTTAGGAACGGATGTATGGTACGTCTACCATTATACGTAGGATCCTAAATATAGCCAGTACGATGAGGTTGTCAGCCCCGGAAGTGGGTACTGGTCCCAAAGACGTGAACTATATCAGGATCGTCGTGCGCTGCTGGCGGAAACTGGGGATAATCCCAAGGATAACTGGGGTTGGACCCAAAGACTTGCGGTGCTTTCGAAGATCTTTGACGATATGCGAGATACCTGAACTAACATAACTCAAATGGTTCGTGAGAGAGGATGGGATTCGTGATCCTCATCCTTAGGTAAAAAGTAAGAAAATGTAATAGTTTCTAGGATAAGCATATTACCAGAGTAAGGATCACTGATATCACCGGGATCCTTCAAGGATACTTTAATGTAAGGATCACATGCATGAAGGATCATGTTCACATGAAATATTTCTTTAAGTGAACAGCATTCCAGGCTCTTGGTAACAAGTTTCCTTCCATGGTTAGCACACTGTATGCCCTTTCCTGCTTCAGCTTCAATCAGTAGGGACCTTCCCATTTTGGTGCTAACTTCCCGTCAGCAGGATTGATAGTATTTTGAAATGCTTTTCTCAACACATATCTCCGACTTGGAACTTCCTATTCTGACATTTTTTGTTGTAGGCACCAGCCATTCTTTGTTGGTAGCTTGCCATCCTTATCCTAGCTAGATCCCTGATTTCTGCAATAGTATCCAAATCCTGAGCTATGATTGTAGCATTTCTTCAGGATCACGAGCACTTGTTCTAGCAGTTGGGATCACCATTTCTGTTGGGATCACTGCTTCTGCCCCAAATACTAAAGAGAAAGGTGTTTTGACCAGTGGCATTCTTGGGAGTTGTCCTATCAGCCCATAGCACATAAGGTAACTCCTCTGCCCATTTTCCCTTCTTGATCCTAGCTTCTTCTTCAGATTGTTGATGATGATCTTGTTGGATGATTCTGCTTGACCATTGGCTTGTGGATGAACTGGTGTTGATCGTTATCATCTTGATTCCCCAACTGTCACAAAAGTTAGTGGTTCTGCTTCCAATGAATTGGGAGCCATTATCACATACAATTTCAGAGGGAAATGCCAAATCTAGGTTTATAATAGTTTCTTTTGATGAAGGATATGACTTCCTTTTCTCTGACTTGGGCGAAGGCTTCAGCTTCTATCCACTTAGGAAAAATAGTCAGTCATGGCAAGCATAATACTTTTCCACCAGGTGCTTTAGGGAGCTTGCCAACTATATCCATTCCCCATCTCATGAATGGCCAAGAGGATGGTATGGGTGTAGTAGTTCAGCTGGTCTGGTGAAGGATATTGCTATGTCTTTGCAAGGATCACATTTCCTTAGCATACTCTACAGCATCCCTTTTCATGGTTGCCAGTAGTATCCTTTCTAAAGGATCCTTGAGAATATGCTCTGCCCCCAGTGTGGTTTCCACAATCTCCTTCGTGGAAATCTTTCAATACTTCTTCAATTTCAGGATCCTCAATACATCTCAAATATGGTCCTGCAAGAGATCGCTTATATAATACATCATTCAATTGTGAACTGAGATACCTTAATCCGAAAGCTCTAGGATTTTCTTCCATCGGAATCTCCCCGTGTTGCAAGTATCTCATGATTGGTGAGATCCATGATCCTGAATAAGGTTGAGCTTCTTCACTAGGGATCATCGCAGTATCCTCTTCTATTTCCATGGCCACCTGATTTTGATAGCAGGAGCCAGGATATGGATGATAGGGATACTTATATCTTCTGGAATCTTCAAGGATGATCCTAGGTTGGCCAATGCATCAGCCTCTGTGTTTCCTCCCTTGGTACCTGTGTCAAGCTGAAAGAAACAAAGGAGAGTGCCAATTCTTTGACTATCTCTAAATACTTGGTTAGTTTTTCACCTTTAACAGCATAGGACCCATTAAAGTGATTAGTGATCAACAATGAGTCTACATATACTTCGAGATATTTTACCCCCATATCCTTAGCGACTTGCAAGCCAGCAACTAAGGCTTCATATTCAGCCTCATTGTTAGTTGCTTGGAACTCACAGGCTATGGAGTGGGGTATTATGTCCCCCTGTGGCGATTTTAGTAGGATCCCGAGCCCTGTGCCCTTGACATTTGAGGATCCGTCAGTGTGTAATATCCAAGGATCCTTGGTTTCATCCAGCTGCTGGACCTCCAATTCTGCTTCTTTTTGTAGATCACTACTGAAATCAGCCACAAAGTCGGCTAAGGCTTGTGATTTAATGGCTGTTCTTGGTTCATATCTTATATCATGGGCACTAAGCTTCACTGCCCACTTAGCCATTCTCCCTGACATCTCCGGTTTCCTGAGGACATTCTTAATTGGAAAATTAGTTTTAACAACAATAGTATGGGTTTCAAAATAATGCCTTAACTTAGTGGATGCCATGATTAATGCAAGAATAAGTTTTTCGAGGTGTGAGTACCTGGATTCGGCATCAAGTAGACTTTTACTTACATAGTAGATAGGATATTGTGTACCTTCGTGATCCTTGACAAGGACAGCACTTACAGCGGTTGGGATACCGCCAGGTATAAGGATAACACATCTCCTTTTTTTTGGTTTTACTAATGCTGGTGCTGAGGACATATATTCTTTAAGGGGCTTTGTAAAGCGTTCTCATTGCTTCTCAGTCCATTCAAACTTCTTATTCTTCCTTGGATATCGTAGATTCTTTGCATTTTTTCTAGGATTTCGATATGAACTTTCAAAGCTGCTATCCTGCCATGTCAGTCTTTGAACATCCTTGGGCATTGGCAGGAGACTTTTATTTTACTAATGCTTGATTTGTTCCGGGCTTGCTTCAATGCCCCTCTGAGTTACTGTTTTGGTCAAAAATCACACAAGGATAATGTAACCAAACTTTATGAAAACGGGGTATGATGCTTGGTTAATTATGAAAGTAAAGGATCACTTCTGTGATAAAGATGCAAAGACACAATGATTTATACGAGGAAAAAGCCCTTGATCAATGAATGATCTCCGGCATAAAAAACCTCGGGTGATGGCAACTACCGATCACCAACTTCAATATGAAAAAATGTAGTTACAACTTCGGATAGTAATGAGCTGAGTACAAGGATCACTGAGTGTCTAAGTGTTTGAGAGTTGTGTCGTATGTCGTGTTGTTCTTCCGAATGAAGGAAGAGTGGTATTTATACATGTGTGGGTGACCTATTTTAGGTAAAATGACTAAATATCAGCTCATTACCCCTTTAGAAATAAAGATAATCTAGCCTAAATTGCTGCCCATGAATCAAGCCATGTTTCCATATCCTGTGCAACGTCTATCTCTGATTTAGCTCTTGCCATATTTGTGAAGACGCGTCCCTGGATCATGGTCTTTAGAGCATATCCTGCTAGATGTTCCTGCAAAACAATATTGTATTAAGCGGAAGTGGCCGTTAGTATGAGGATCACCATAATGTCCCATGATCCTGATCCTGAAGTTTCTGCTGAGGATCACTGTCTGCCAAAGAAACAAGGATCACTGGTTAGGATCATGTGTAAGGATCACCTATAAAAATCCAGCCCTAACAATTGCCCCCAAAATATAAGGAGTTAATTGTAAATAGACGAGTTATATTTTGTTTCGATCTTATCTCTAACGGGCGACTCCAAGAAACTAGCCGTTATGCTCGGACTAGCCGTTGTGATCATTACGTCAGAGATGTGACAATCCTGCAGATCATGATTATAAATAGGAGATAGGGTGAGGATCAGTTTGTATTTAAATTCGAGATACACTCCCCTTATATTCTGCACCGAAGGTTGTTCAGGTATCCTCTTCTTCTCTCTTTCCCTTCTTCCTTTTCTTTACTCTGTTTTTCTACTCCGTCTCTGTTTCTATTCCGTCACAAAACATGTTGCTCCGGAATTCTCCACACAAGGATTCCAAGAAGGATAGTCCCTTAAAAAGCCAGGGGATTATCAAGGATTCTCCTACGGAGAGGTGTTGCTTTAGTGATGCTCACGTAGACAAAATTCGTCACTGCTTTCCGGCGAATGCCGTTTTTTAAATCCTTTGATCCTACTGCTTTGAGCGACTATATCTCGGATGTCTGGGTGGCTTTTCCTGCTACCCCGTTTGCTATAGGGTACTCGTATCCTTTTCCAGACTTTACCCAGTCTTTCTTTTCCTTAACCGGCATCTCTTACATCCAAGCTATGCCGATGATCTGGAGGGTTCTTTATACCTTCGAGAGGATCATCGAGCAGGAAGGGATTGATCTGGGAATGGCGGAGTTAGCTGAGTTTTACGATCTCACCACCTTCGGTTTCTCACCGATATTTGTTGAAACGGAAAGCTGGGGAGGATCACCCAATCTTCAAAGTTACTAAGAATGATACCAACTGGAAACGTCGGTTTTTCTTTGTTAAGAGGGATTCAATCCCGGATGGGAAGGATTTGCCCAAGGAATGGGCCACTCATGGTAGGGTAGAGGATCCTCGAAGGATCACTATCAATCCTGTCTCATATGATGAGGATCGCTGATGTCTTTTTTCCTTTGTCTTTTATGCAGCTATTTCCATTGCTCGTCTGAAATTAACCCCTGCTGCAAAAGAGAGAGTGTTAGCTTTTAAAAAGCTTGATCCTGAAGTTAGAAGCTTCCAAATCATTATCCAAGATTCTCAAGAGATATCCTCTGCATCTGCCACAATGTCAAGTAAGTATCCTCATAAAAAGTAAGTTTTATGTAAAAGTATTTAATTTAATAAGGGAACTTATCTTGTTTTTGAATTGTGTAGGTGCTGGAAAATCTGCCAGGTCTGTTAAATCTGCCTCCATATTTGGGATAAGTGATCTTGCCAATGTCACATCTTCAAAGAAGAAGAAGGCTCCTGCTGCTAGTCCTTCAGCATCAGCTCCCAAAGCATCTATCCGGGGCAAGGGAAAAAAGAGGAAAACCTCTGAAGATCTCCAAGGATTTCCCCTCCTCCGTCAGCAATTCCTCGACTACGTGAATGAGGTAAGGATCACTGCCCCTGTTGGTTATCCGTCTCACATATCCTGTTTGTATATTCTGCTTTCTTGAGGATCATCTGATCCTAAGCTTATCTTTTTTCTCCTGTTGCAGAAACTTGCCGAGATTGAGACCTATCTGGGCCATGTTGAGGACCAGGAGAGCCAAATTGCCGATCTCCAGCAAATGGGTGTGTTAAAGGATCTCAAAGATAGGAGATCTTGAGAAGGAACTCCGGGTCATGAAGGCTGAGGCTGCTCAGAGGTTGATCGATATGGATAACGAGAAGCAGGAGATCACCCAAGATGCTAAGGTGTCCGCGGCAATTGCTATGTATAAGATACAACTTCAGATGGCCGAGGAGGCTCAGGATCCTACCTTTGACAAAAGCTCGTGGGATGTTGAGGGTTGGAAGGCAAGGTTGGCAGACCTGGAGGACGAGGATGAGGCTGAGGAGATCCCCATGCTGGAAGGTGGTGATGCTGAGAAGGATCAAGGCGGAGATGCTGGTGGTGATGAAGCAGCGAAGGTGTAGGCTGCATGATTGGGCGATGATGGATATTTCGAGACTAGGCCGGAGCCCAATTTTTTAGGATTGGTAGTGGTTTTTTGTGGATAGTGGTGTTTGTGAAACAATTATGGTTTGTAATTTTCGAACAATAGTTTTAGGGTTAAGGATCCTAGATCCTTTGAACAATAGGTAGGATTACAAAAGGTGGAGGGATCCTCTGTTTGGGGGATGAAGCCTTTGTGATCCTGCCGCTTTAATTTTCCTGCATAATGCTAAGACCGCATAGACAATGGACACCCTTTGCCAACCCATGTGGACGGGCCACGTTTTGCTGGTAGAAACGTGGGTTGGCAATTTTGACAACTTTCTTGAAAGGGTTAATGATCCTTTTGTTTAATAATATAACTTTAACTTTTGTGGCTTATCTCGTGTTGTTATCCTTATCTTATTGTTTCTTAGTTGTCTTTGTAATGTATTTGCAAGAGTTGAAAATATATTCAATAAATTTAGGATATGATCCTAGATCAAATATCCTGATATTTGAAATTATTCAAAGTATTTTTAGTTCAAGGATCATAGGTCTGGTTGTCAAAGTATAAGGGTTGGTTAGGATAATGAATAATGAAATTAAAATAGTTAAGGATCATACCTGAGGATCCAAGTTAGGATCCTAACCTTTAATCGGAACAACCATAGGTAAAACTTTAATGGATAATAAGGATTAAGAATCCTTAATTGTTTAACTTCGAAAACCTGAGAAAATGAACATAACTTGGGACTAAGCCAATATAAAAGATAAGTTAGTAACTGGGGACAAGCCCAAGGATAACTGAGAATGATCCCAGAGGATCACTGGGACAAGCCCAAAGGATAACTGGGGACGATCCCGGAGGATCACTGGGGACAAGCCCAAAGGATGACTAGGGATGATCCCAGAGGATCACTGGGGACAAGCCCAAAGGATCGTATGTAAACTGGAGTATGGCCCATTCTGGCAACTATCCAAACTTAGTGACATGAAAATGTCAAAACCTTAGCTAACGTGAAAACGTTAGAAACCTTAGGAACGGATGTATGGTGCGTCCACCATTATACGTAGGATCCTAAATATAGCCAGTACAATGAGGTTGTCAGCCCCGAAAGTGGGTACTGGTCCCAAAGACGTGAACTATACCAGGATCATCGTGCGCTGCTGGCGGAAACTGGGGATAATCCCAAGGATAACTGGGGTTGGACCCAAGGATCTGTGGTGCTCTTGGAGATCTTTGACGATTTGCTGAAGATACCTGAACTATCATAACTCAAATGGTTTGTGAGTAGAGGATGAAGGATACATGATCCTTATCCTTAGGCAACAAGTAAGAAAATGCAATAGTTTTAGGATAAGCATATTACCAGAGTAAGGATCACTGATATCTCCGGATCCTTCAAGGATACTTCAATGTAAGGATCACATTCATGGAAGGATCATGTTCACATGAAATACTTCTTTAAGTGAACAGCATTCCAGGCTCTTGGTAACAAGTTTCCTTCCATGGTTAGCAACCTATATGCCCCCTTTCCTGCTTCAGCTTCAATCAAGTAGGGACCTTCCCATTTTGGTGCTAGTTTCCCGTCAGCAGGATTGATAGTATTTTGAAATGCTTTTCTCAACACCATATCTCCGACTTGAAACTTCCTTATCCTGACATTTTTGTTGTAGGTACCAGCCATTCTTTGTTTGGTAGCTTGCCATCCTTATTCTAGCTAGATCCCTGATTTCCTCAATAGTATCCAAATCCTGAGCTAGGATTGCAGCATTTTCTTCAGGATCACGAGCAATTGTTCTAGCAGTTGGGATCACCATCTCTGTTGGGATCACTGCTTCTGCCCCAAATACTAAAGAGAAAGGTGTTTGGCCAGTGGCATTCTTGGGAGTTGTCCTATCAGCCCATAGCACATAAGGTAACTCTTCTGCCCATTTCCCTTTCTTGGATCCTAGCTTCTTCTTCAGATTGTTGATGATGATTCTTGTTGGATGATTCTGCTTGACCATTGGCTTGTGGGTGAACTGGTGTTGATGTGATCATCTTGATTCCCCAACTGTCACAAAGTTAGTGGTTCTGCTTCCAATGAATTGGGAGCCATTATCACATACAATTTCAGAGGGAATGCCAAATAATGTTTCTTTTAATGAAGGATATGACTTCCTTTTCTCTGACTTGAGCGAAGGCTTCAGCTTCTATCCACTTGGAAAAATAGTCAGTCATGGCAAGCATAAATACTTTTCCACCAGGTGCTTTAGGGAGCTTGCCAACTATATCCATTCCCCATCTCATGAATGGCCAAGAGGATGGTATGGGGTGTAGTAATTCAGCTGGTTGGTGAAGGATATTGCTATGTCTTTGGCAAGGATCACACCTCTTAGCATACTCTATAGCATCCCTTTTCATGGTTGGCCAGTAGTATCCTGTTCTAAGGATCCTTGAGAATAATGCCCTGCCCCCAGTGTGGTTTCCACAATCTCCTTCATGGAAGTCTCTCAACACTTCTTCAATTTCAGGATCCTCAATACATCTTAAATATGGTCCTGCAAGGGATCGTTTATATAGCATATTATTTAAGATTGTAAATTGAGATACCTTGATCCTGAAAGCTCTAGGATTTTCTCCCATTGGGATCTCTCCGTTTTGCAAGTATTCATGATTGGTGGGATCCATGATCCTGAATAAGATCGAGCTTCTTCACTAGGGGTTACTGCAGTATCCTCTTCTATTTCCATGGCTACTTGATTTTCAATAGCAGGAGCCAGGATATGGATGATAGGGATACTTATATCTTCTGGAATTTTTAAAGATGATCCTAGGTTGGCCAATGCATCAGCTTCCGTGTTATCCTCCCTTGGTACCTGTGTTAAGTTAAAAGAAACAAAAGAGAGTGCCAATTCTTTGACTATCTCTAAATATTTGGTTAGTTTTTCACCTTTAACAGCATAGGATCCATTAAAGTGATTGGTGATTAATAATGAATCTACATATACTTCGAGATATCTTACCCCCATATCCTTAGCAATCCGTAAGCCAGCAATTAAGGCTTCATATTCAGCCTCATTGTTAGTTGCTTGGAACTCACAGGCTATGGAGTGGGGTATTATGTCCCCCTGTGGCGATTTTAGTAGTATCCCGAGCCCTGTGCCCTTGACGTTTGAGGATCCATCGGTGTGTAGTATCCAAGGATCCTTGGTCTCATCCAGCTGCTGGACTTCCAATTCTGCTTCTTTTTGTAGATCACTACTGAAATCAGCCACAAAGTCAGCTAATGCTTGGGATTTAATGGCTGTTCTTGGCTCGTATCTTATATCATGGGCACTAAGCTTTACTGCCCACTTAGCCATTCTTCCTGACATCTCTGGTTTCCTGAGGACATTCTTAATTGGAAAATTAGTTTTAACAACAATAGTATGGGTTTCAAAAATAATGCCTTAACTTAGTCGATGCCATGATTAATGCAAGGATAAGTTTTTCGAGGTGTGAGTACCTGGATTCGGCATCAAGTAGGCTTTTACTTACATAGTAGATAGGATATTGTGTACCTTCGTGATCCTTAACAAGGACAGCACTTACAGCGGTTGAGGATACCGCTAGATATAAGGATAACACATCTCCTTTTTTCCGGTTTTGCTAATGCTGGTGCTGAGGATATATATTCTTTGAGGGCTTATAGAGCGTTCTCATGTTTCTCAGTCCATTCAAACTTCTTATTCTTCCTTAGGATATCGTAGAATTCTTTGCATTTTTCTGAGGATTTTCGATATGAACCTGTCAAAGCTGCTATCCTGCCTGTCAGTCTTTGGACATCCTTGGCATTGCCAGGAGATTTGATATTTATCAATGCTTTGATTTGTTTCCGGGCTTGCTTCAATGCCCCTCTGGGTTACCATGTATCCTAAGAACTTTCCTGCCTTAACACCAAAATGGCATTTGAAGGATTAAGTTTTCATGTTGTAATGATCAAGGATATCGAATGCTTCTTCTAAGTCCTTTAGGTGATCCTCAGCTTTCTTTGATTTGACCACCATATCATCTATGTACACCTCCATAGTTTTTTCCAATTTGATCTTGAACATCATATTTACCAGCCTTTGATATGTTGCACCTGCATTTCTTAGTCCAAAAGGCATGGCAATATAACAATATAAACCGGTTGGGGTCATAAAGGCTGTATCCTCTTGGTCAGATGGTTCCATCTGGATTTGTTGGAACCCAGATGATGCATCCGTAAAGGTTAACAGTTCATGCCCCGCTGTTGCATCCACCATGGAGTCAATGTGGGGTAATGGGAAAGGATCCTTGGGACATGCCTTATTCAAATCAGTGAAATCGACACATACCCTCCACTTTCCGTTTTTCTTTTGGACAACAACCACATTGGCTAACCATTTTGGATACTTTACCTCTCTGATCATACCTGCTCGAAGTAGTCTCTCTACTTCTTCTTGGATAATGGCATTCCTTTCTGGTGCAAACTTCCTCCTTTTTTGATGGATTGGTTTGATAGACCTGTCAATGCCAAGTTTGTGAGTAATAATATCCTTAGATATACCTGTCATATCTTCATGTTTCCAAGCGAAGGTAGATTTTCTTCTTTTGAGGAAGGATATCATGTCTTCTTTCATCTTGCCAAGGATCCCTGATCCGATATAGATTTTTTGATTCAGGATCACTAGGATCCAAGAGGATTTCATCTACATCTTGTTCCCTTGCCTCCAAGACATTCCTTGGAGGATACTGTAATTGCTATTGCTCCCTTGGCTTCGAGGTTGGCTTCATAGATGAGGTATAGCAATCCTTAGCCTCTTGCTGATCACTGTCGATCTTGATTATCCCCCATGGGCTAGGGAGCTTCACACATTGATGGTAGGTAGATGGAACTGCTTTCATGTCATGTATCCAAGGCCTGCCAAGGATAACGTTGCAACAAGATAAACAGTCAATAACACAAAATTTTTGATAATTATGTAATCCTTCCACGTAGATTGGGAGTTTGATGTCCCCCAGAGTTTTCTTCGTTTCTCCACTGAATCCAACAAGCACGGAGGATCTTGGTATGATGTCTGATTCTGGGATTCCCATCTTCTTCAAGACATCAAGCTGGATAATGTTCACTGAGCTCCCTCCGTCAATAAGGATCCTGCGGACAAAATGATTAGAGATAAAGAGAGTGATAACTAAGCTATCATGGTGAGGATCCTGACATTAATGCGATCATCCTCATCAAATGTTATCATCTTCCCTTCTGAGACACTTGAGGTTCTAATAGGCCTTTCTCCATTATCCATTTTTGATTCTTTGCATGTCTTTTGGCCGCTGAAAAGGATGTACCACAAATGTCCGATCCTCCGGATATAAAGTTAATCACTTGTGCGTCTTGCCGGAGGTGCTGGAGCCTTTTCAGGGATCCTTTCAGGATCCTGGGTCCTTTGCTTTTTTCTCCCCAATAATTCTTTTAGATGCCCCTTGCTTAGCAGGTATCCGATTTCTTTTCTTAAGGCTATGCAATCTTCAGTTAGATGCCCGAAATCCTCATGGTATGCACACCATTTGGACTTATCTTTAGTCCCGGATGGTTTATCATTCTTCCTGGGCCATCTAGCTTTTTCACCTAGATTCTGCATTGCAAGGATCAGTTCATGATTATCGACGGAAAACAATATTCTGAGATTGGAGGATATTCTTCATCATCCTCTTCTTGGTCAACAGCATGCACATTCTTGTTCTCGTTTCTATGGTAGGATTTGAACTTGTTGCTTTTGAAGGAGGATCCTTGCTTATCTTGTTTGAGGATCCTACTTGTCTTTCCTGGATCCTCTTGTCATCCTCTAGCCGGATAAACCTGAGTGCTCGAGTTCTTACTTCATCTAAATTCCTGCATGGTGTCATAACAAGATCATCATAGAATAATGAATCCTTAAGCAGTCCCATTTTGAAGGCTTCAACAGCCGTAGCCATATCCAAGTTGGGAATGTCCAAGGATTCTTTACTAAATTTAGTTATATAATCCCTTAATGATTCGTTATGATTTTGAGTTATCCTGTATAAATCGCTAGTTAATTTTTCAAATTTTCTACTACAAGAGAATTGGTTATTGAATAAATTAACTAAATTAGCAAATGAAGTAATAGAGTAGGGGGGAAGACTTAGCAGCCATTTAAGAGCTGATCCAGTAGAGTGGATCCAAATCCTTTACATAGGCATGCTTCTTTCAACTTTTCTGGGATAGGATTGATTTCCATCCTTTCCCTGTATTGTGCTATATGCTCCTCTGGATCCGTTGTGCCATCATACAGCTTCATGGTAGGGATATGGAACCTTTTGGGTACCTCTGCATCACAAATTGGTGGTGCAAAGCGAGATACCTTGTGGCTTCCATCTGCAATCTCTGGGATAGGCTTGACTACCCCTGGAACACTTGAGATCATGTCCTTTAGTTTCTGTAATTCCCTGGCCATAGCGTGATTGGTACCTGTATCCTGCATGAATCCAAGGTTAGTGGTAGGATAATTATTTAAAGTGTTACCTCCCATTGGGTTTAAGTTAGGGAATCCATATTGCTGGGATTTTGGAACAACGGCGGGACCAGTGGAAGCAATGGTTCTGCATTGGAATGAAGTCCCCTTGATGGACATCTAGACTTCCTGTTTGCAAACTTTTTAGGGATCCTGGCATCTGTAAGGATCCTGGTATCTGGGATGATCCTGGAATGAGGGAGGATCCTTGAACCTGGGATGATCCTGGAATGAAGGAGGATCCTTGAACCTGGGATGATCCTGGAACAAAAGAGGATCCTTGGCCCTGAATGATCCCGGAATCATGAGGATCCCATGTATTGAGGATAGGATCCTATTTGGCTGAAAATGTGAATCTGATGTCTGAGTCATTACTGCCGGGTTGAGACGTGATCCTCTTGACTCCCCTATGATTTGCACGTCGGGGATCCCTGATGGCTGGGAAGTGATCATTGGAGTATCGAAGCTCAAGGATTTGGGCATCAGTGGAGAATGATCCTCTGCCGCTTTCTTTTGTCTTTTGAGATCTCCAATTTCCCTGAGGATCCTTTCGTTGGTTTCATCTTGCCGCTTCATACGATCCTTCATCTGCAAAATTAAAGCAAATACATCACTAGTACTGGGAATAGAAGAATTCATAGCAGAAGAAGATAGAGGTTTAGAGGAAGTGGGAGTTGATGTCTTCTCAGTATTTTTCTGAGATCCTGCCGGTGGAGGAGGCAAGGTAATCTGTGATGAGGTGACTGCAGACATCGCCGTGGACGTGTTCTTCAATGATGAAGCCATGTAACTCTTTGAAATGATTTCGAACAAAAGATTTTCTTATGAATGAAGCACCAATTGCCCCACGGTGGGCGCCAAACTGTTTTGGTCAAAAATCACACAAGGATAATGTAACCAAACTTTATGAAAACGGGGTATGATGCTTGGTTAATTATGAAAGTAAAGGATCACTTCTGTGATAAAGATGCAAAGACACAATGATTTATACGAGGAAAAAGCCCTTGATCAATGAATGATCTCCGGCATAAAAAACCTCGGGTGATGGCAACTACCGATCACCAACTTCAATATGATAAAAATGTAGTTACAACTTCGGATAGTAATGAGCTGAGTACAAGGATCACTGAGTGTCTAAGTGTTTGAGAGTTGTGTCGTATGTCGTGTATGTTCTTCCGAATGAGGAAGAGTGGTATTTATACATGTGTGGGTGACCTATTTTAGGTAAAATGACTAAATATCAGCTCATTACCCCTTTAGAAATAAAGATAATCTAGCCTAAATTGCTGCCCATGAATCAAGCCATGTTTCCATATCCTGTGCAACGTCTATCTCTGATTTAGCTCTTGCCATATTTGTGAAGACGCGTCCCTGGATCATGGTCTTTAGAGCATATCCTGCTAGATGTTCCTGCAAAACAATATTGTATTTAAGCGGAAGTGGCCGTTAGTATGAGGATCACCATAATGTCCCATGATCCTGATCCTGAAGTTCTGCTGAGGATCACTGTCTGCCAAGAAACAAGGATCACTGGTTAGGATCATGTGTAAGGATCACCTATAAAAATCCAGCCCTAACAGTTACCATGTATCCTAGGAACTTTCCTGCCTTAACACCAAAATGGCATTTTGAAGGATTAAGTTTCATGTTGTAATTATCAAGGATATCGAATGCTTCTTCCAAGTCCCTTAGATGATCCTCAGCTTTCTTTGACTTGACCACCATATCATCTATGTACACCTCCATAGTTTTTCCAATTTGAACTTTGAACATCATATTTACCAGCCTTTGATATGTTGCACCTGCTCGAAGTAGTCTCTCTACTTCTTCTTGAATAATGGCATTCCTTTCTGGTGCAAACTTCCTCCTTTTTTGATGGATTGGTTTGATAGACCTGTCAATGCCAAGTTTGTGAGTAATAATATCCTTAGATATACCTGTCATATCTTCATGTTTCCAAGCAAAGGTAGGTTTTCTTCTTTTGAGGAAGGATATTAAGTCTTCTTTCATCTTGCCAGGATCCTGATCCGATATAGATTTTTGATTCAGGATCATTAGGATCCAAAAGGATTTCGTCCACATCTTGTTCCCTTGCCTCCAAGACATCCCTCGGAGGATACTGTAATTGCTATTGCTCCCTTGGTTTCGAGGTTGGCTTCATGGATGAGGTATAACAATCCTTAGCCTCCTGCTGATCACTGTCGATCTTGATTATTCCCCATGGGCTAGGGAGCTTCACACATTGATGGTAGGTAGATGGGACTGCTTTCATATCATGTATCCAAGGCCTGCCAAGGATAACGTTGCAACAAGATAAACAGTCAATAACACAAAATTTTTGGTAATTATGTAATCCTTCCACGTAGATTGGGAGTTTGATGTCCCCCAGAGTTTTCTTCGTTTCCCCACTGAATCCTACAAGCACGGAGGATCTTGGTGTGATGTCTGATTCTGGGATTCCCATCTTCTTCAGGACATCAAGCTGGATAATGTTCACTGAGCTCCCTCCATCAATAAGGATCCTGCGGACAAAATGGTTAGAGATAAAGAGAGTGATGACTAAACTATCATGGTGAGGATCCTGAATGTTAATGCGATCATCCTCATCAAATGTTATCATCTTCCCTTCTGAGACACTTGATGTTCTAATAGGCCTTTCACCATTATCCATTTTTGATTCTTTTGCATGTCTTTTGGCCGCCGAGAAGGATGTACCACAGATGTCTGATCCTCCGGATATAAAGTTGATCACTTGTGCATTTGCCGGAGGTGCTGGAGCTTTTTCGGGGATCCTTTCAGGATCCTGAGTCCTTTGCTTTTTTCTTCCCAATAATTCTTTTAGGTGCCCCTTGCTTAACAGATATCCAATCTCTTTCCTTAAAGCTATGCATTCTTCAGTTAGATGCCGAAATCCTCATGGTATGCACACCATTTTGACTTGTCTTTAGTCCCGGATGGTTTATCATTCTTCCTGGGCCACCTAGCTTTTTCACCTAGATTCTGCATTGCAAGGATTAGTTCATGATTATCAACGGAAAAACAATATTATGAGATTGGAGGATATTCTTCATCATCCTCTTCTTGGTCAACAGCATGCACATTCTTGTTCTCATTTCTATGGTAGGATTTGAATTTGTTGTTCTTGAAGGAGGATCCTTGCTTCTCTTGTTTTGAGGATCCTACTTGTCTCTCCTGGATCCTCTTGTCATCCTCTAGCCGGATGAACCTGAGTGCTCGAGTTCTTACTTCATCTAGATTCCTGCATGGTGTCATAACAAGATCATCATAGAATAATGAATCCTTAAGCAGTCCCATTTTGAAGGCTTCAACAGCCGTAGCCATATCCAAGTTGGGAATGTCCAAGGATTCTTTACTAAATTTAGTTATATAATCCCTTAATGATTCATTATGATTTTGAGTTATCCTGTACAAATCACTAGTTAATTTTTCAAATTTTCTGCTACAAGAGAATTGGTTATTGAATAAATTAACTAAATTAGCAAATGAAGTAATAGAGTAGGGGGGAAGACTTAGCAGCCACTTAAGAGCTGATCCCGTAAGAGTGGATCCAAATCCTTTACATAGGCATGCTTCCTTCAACTTTTCTGGGATAGGATTGATCTCCATCCTCTCCCTGTATTGTGCTATATGCTCCTCTGGATCCGTTGTGCCATCATACAGCTTCATGGTAGGGATATGGAACCTTTTGGGTACCTCTGCATCACAAATTGGTGGTGCAAAGCGAGATACCTTGTGGCTTCCATCTGCAATCTCTGGGATAGGCTTGACTACCCCTGGAACACTTGAGATCATATCTTTTAGCTTCTGCAGCTCCCTGGCCATAGCATGATTGGTACCTGTATCCTGCATGAATCCATGGTTAGTGGTAGGATAATTATTTAAAGTGTTACCTCCCATTGGGTTCAAGTTAGGGAACCCATATTGCTGGGATTCTGGAACAACGGAGGGACCAGTGGAAGCAATGGTCTGCATTGGAATGAAGTCCCCTTGATGGACATCTAGACTTCCTGTTTGCAAACTTTTTAGGGATCCTGGTATCTGGAAGGATCCTGGTGTCTGGGATGATCCTGGAACGAAGGAGGATCCTTGAACCTGGGATGATCCTGGAACAAAGTAGGATCCTTGAAACTGCTGTGCCCCCGGATAGGCTCCTGAATTCATGAAGGATCCCATGTACTGAGGATAGGATCCTACTGGCTGAAAATGTGAGCCTGATGTCTGAGTCATTGCTGCCGACTTGAGATGTAATCCTCTTGACTCCCCTATGATTTGCACGTCCGGGATCCCTGATGGCTGGGAAGTGATCATTGGAGTATCGAAGCTCAAGGATTTGGGCATCAGTGGGGAATGATCCTCTGCCGCTTTCTTTTGTCTTTTGAGGTCTCCAATTTCCCTGAGGATCCTGTCATTAGTCTCATCCTGCCGCTGCATACGATCCTTCATCTGCAAAATTAAAGCAAATACATCACTAGTACTGGGAATAGAAGAATTCATAGCAGAAGAAGATGGAGGTTTAGAGAAAGTGGAAGTTGATATCTTCTCAGTATTTTTCTGAGATCCTGCCGGTGGAGGAGGCAAAGTGGTCTGTGATGAGGTGACTGCAGACATCGCCGTGGACGTGTTCTTCAATGATGAAGCCATGTAACTCTTTGAAATGATTTCGAACAAAAGATTTTCTTATGAATGAAGCACCAATTGCCCCACGGTGGGCGCCAAACTGTTTTGGTCAAAAATCACACAAGGATAATGTAACCAAACTTTTATGTAAACGGGGTATGATGCTTGGTTAATTATGAAAGTAAAGGATCACTTCTGTGATAAAGATGCAAAGACACAATGATTTATACGAGGAAAAAGCCCTTGATCAATGTATGATCTCCGGCATAAAAAACCTCGGGTGATGGCAACTACCGATCACCAACTTCAATATAAGAAAAATAGTTACAACTTCGGATGATAATGAGCTGAGTACAAGGATCACTATTGTTTCGAGTGTCTAAGTGTGTGAGAGTTGCGTTGTATGTCGTGTGTCCTCTTCCAAATGAGGAAGAGTGGTATTTATACGTGTGTAGGTGACCTATTCTAGGTAGCTAAACTAATATTCAGCTCATTACCCCTTTAGAAATGAGATACAATCTAGCCTAAATAGCCGCCCATAAATCAAGCCAAGTTTCCATATCCTGTGCAACGTCTATCTTCAATTAAGCTCTTGCCATAATTGTGAAGACGCGTCCCTTGATCATGATGCCTAGAGCGTATCCTGCTAGATGTACCTGCAAAACAATATTGTATTAAGCGGAAGTGGCCGTTAGTATGAGGATCACTATAATGTCCCATGATCCTGATCCTGAAGTCCTGCTGAGGATCACTGTCTGCCAAAGAAACAAGGATCACTGGTTAGGATCACGTATAAGGATCACCTATAATAAAAATCCAGCCCCAACAATAGTGATCCTTGTACCTAGCTCGTTACCATCCGAAGTTGTAAACATTGTTTGTTATATTGAAGTTTGGTGATCGGTAGTTTCCATCACCCGAGGTTTTTTATGTCGGAGATCATTCATTGATCAAGGGCTTTTTCCTCGTATAAATATTTGTGTCACTTGTGCAATTTATATTGAAGTGATCCTTTACTTTGCTCATCATACCAAGCATCATTCCCCGTTTACAAAGAGTTTGGTTGCATTATCCTTGTGTGATTTTTGACCAAAACACCAACCATCTTGGATACTTGACCTCTCTAATCATACCTGCCCGGAGCAATTTCTCTACCTCTTCCTGGATAATGGCATTTCTTTCTGGTGCAAACTTCCTCCTTTTTTGATGGATCGGTTTGAATGACCTATCAATGCCAAGTTTATGAGTGATAATATCCTTAGATATACCTGTCATATCCTCATGCTTCCATGCAAAGGTAGTTTTTCTTCTTTTGAGGAAGGATACTAGATCTTTTTTCATTTTACCAAGGATCCCTGATCCGATATAGATTTTAGATTCAGGATCATCAGGATCCTTGAGGATTTCTACCACATCCTGCTCTCTCGCCTCCAAGACATCCCTTGGAGGATACTTTGATTGCTATTGCTCCCTTGATTTCGAGGCTGGTTTCATTGATGAGGTGTAGCAATCCTTAGCCTCCTGCTGATCACTATCAATCTTGACTATTCCCCAAGGACTAGGGAGTTTCACACATTGATGGTAGGTAGATGGGACTGCCTTCATATCGTGTATCCAGGGCCTGCCAAGGATAACATTACAACAAGATAAACAGTCAATAACACAAAATTTTTGATAATTATGTAATCCTTCAACATAAATTGGGAGTTTAATGTCCCCCAGGGTGTTCTTGGTTTCGCCACTAAATCCCACGAGCACGGAGGATCTTGGTATGATATCTGATTCAGGGATACCTATTTTCTTTAGAACATCCAGTTGGATAATGTTCACTGAGCTTCCTCCGTCAATAAGGATCCTGCGGACAAAATGGTTAGAAATAAAAAGAGTAATAACTAAACCATCGTGATGAGGATCCTGGATGTCAACACGATCATCCTCATCAAAGGTTATGACTTTTCCTTCAGAGACACTTGATGTTCGAACGGGTCTTTCTCCATTATCCATTTTAGCTTCCTTTGTGTTTTGGTCAAAAATCACACAAGGATAATGCAACCAAACTCTTTGTAAACGGGGAATGATGCTTGGTATGATGAGCAAAGTAAAGGATCACTTAAATATAAATTGCACAAGTGACACAAGGATTTATACGAGGAAAAAGCCCTTGATCAATGAATGATCTCCGGCATAAAAAACCTCGGGTGATGGAAACTACCGATCACCAAACTTCAATATAACAAACAATGTTTACAACTTCGGATGGTAACGAGCTAGGTACAAGTATCACTATAGTATCGTATGCTAAAGCGTGTGAGAAATGTGTTGTGTCTTCCAAATGCTGAAGAGTGCAATTTATACAAGTGTGTGTGGTTGTATTTTAGGCAAATCACCTAACTACTATCTCGTTACCCCTTTAGAAATAGAAGTAAATTTAGCCTAATTAATTGCCCTTGAACTGTGCTGTGTTTCCATATTCTCCATAACGTCCATCTTTGATTATGCATGTGCGAAATTAGCATGACAGATTCCTTGTTTATGTTGCTAAGACCTCGTCCAACTCGTAATTCCTGCAAAACAGCATTAAATCCAAAGAGAACAATCGTTAGTATGCGGATCCTTAGGATGATCCATGATCCTGATCCTGGAGCTCTTCTGAGGATCACTATCTACCAAAGAAACAAGGATCACTTGTTAGGATACCAAGTAAGGATCATAGGTCATAAAAATCCAGCCCTAACAATTGCCCCCAAAATATAAGGAGTATTTAGGTAATATAGACGAGTTATATTTTGCCGGTCTTATCTATAACTAACTCAACGGATATATAGCCGTTAGGGTGGAACTATCCGTTGCGATCTGACGTCATGGAGGTGACAGCCCTGCACAATCATGATTATAAATAGAGATAGGGATAGGATCGTTTGCATTTAAATTCAGGAACTCTTCCCTTTATAACCGCGACCAGAGGATTGAACAGGTATTCCCCTTTATCTTCTTTCTTCCTTGCTCTGTTTTTCTTTTCTTTTTCCATCGTTCTGCGAAAGATGTTGCTCCGGAACTCTCCCTGTAAGGATCCTAAGAAGAGCAGCCCCTCGAAGGGTCAAGGGATCGTCAAGGATTCCCCCACCGAGAGGTGTTGCTTTACCGACCCTCAAATCGATAAAATCCGTCATTGCTTCCCGGCGGAAACCCTTTTCAAGTCTTTTAGTCCTACCGCTTTGAGCGATTATATCTCTGAGACTTGGGTAGCTTTCCCGGTCACTCCTTTCATGATAGGATACTCATATCCTTTCCCTCAGTTCACCGAGTCTTTTTTCTCCCTTACCGGCATCTGCTATATCCAGGCTATGCCGATGATCTGGAGGGTTTTATACACCCTTGAAAGGATCATCGAACAAGATGGGATTGATTTGGGTATGGCGGAGTTGGGTGAGATGTATGATCTTACAACTTTTGGATCCCACCGATATTTGTTCAAACGAAAGACCGGAGAAGAGCATCCTGTTCTCAAAGTTACCAAAAATGACCTGAACTGGAAGCGGCGGTTCTTTTTTGTAAGGAGAGATACCATCCCTAACGGGAAGGATTTGCCCAAGGAGTGGGCTACCCATGGTAGGATCCTAGAAGGATCACCATAGAACTTATTCCTCAGGATAAGGATCACTGATATTCTCTTGTTTATTGTGCAGCTATATCCGTTTCCCATCTTAGGTTGACTCTTGCTGCAAAAGAGAGACTCTTGGCTTTCAAGAAGCTTGATCCTGAGATAAGAACTTTCCAGGTTGCCACCCAGGATTCTCAGGAAGTATCCTCTGCCTCTGTCACAATGTCAAGTAAGTATCCTTATTTAAGGAGTATTTGTATAATGAGAGTCAAATAATATTAAGATACTTATCTTGTTTTGGTTGTGTAGGTGCTGGAAAATCCTCTAAGTCTGCTTCAAAGTTCGGCATCGATGATCTTACTAATGTCAAATCTGCAAGGAAGAAGACTCCTGCTGCTAGCCCAACTGCTTCAGCCCCTAAAGCACCAATCAGGGGAAAAGGAAGCAAGAAGAGAAAGGCCTCTGAGGATTTGCAAGGTCTGCCCCTGCTTCGCCAACACTGTCTGGATTACATCAGCGAGGTAAGGATCACTGTTCCGTTTGTGTATCCTGCTGGTCTAAGGATTACTTGGTTTTTGACATTATTCCTTGTCTTCCTTGTAGAAATTTGCTGAAGTAGAGACATATGTCGGCCATATTGAGGATCAGGATCGCCAGATTGCTGACCTTCAACAGGTTGGGGTGTTGAAGAATCTCAAGATAGCCGATCTTCAGAAGGAGCTCCAGGCCACCAAGAATGATGCTGCCAAGATGCTGATCAACTTTGTTTATGAGAAGCACAAGATCACCCAGGATGCCAAGGTTTCTGCCGCAATAACTATGTACAAGATCCAGCTGCAGATGGCTGCGGAGGCTCAGGATCCTGCTTTTGACAAGAGCACCTGGGATGTCGAAGGCTGGAAGGCTAGGCTGGCTGAACTGGAGGATGATGAGGAGGCTGAGGAGATTCCGATGCTTGAGGGTGGAGACATTGGCAAGGATCAGGGTGGAGAGGCAAGTGGAGCCGGTGGTGATGGTGCAGCGAAGGATTGAGCTGCAGGATTGGGCAATGATGGAAATTTCTAGACATAGCCGGAGCCCAATTTTTTTTGTTTGGTGGTTTGTGATGTTTTAAAACAATTATGGTCTGTATTTGAACAATAGTTTAGGGTTGAGGATCTAGGATCCTGTGAACAATAGGTAGGATTACATATGGTGGAGGGATCCTCTATTTGGGGGATGAAGCCATTGTGATCCTGCCGCCTTTTAATTTCCTGCATGCTAAAACCGCACAAACAATGGACACCCTTTGCCAACCCATGTGGACGGGCCACGTTTTGCTGGTAGAAACGTGGGTTGGCAATTTTGACAACTTTTGAAAGGGTTAAATCTTTAATAAATAAAACTTTTAACTTTTGACTTATCCTGTGATGTTATCCTTGTATATCTTTTATTCTTTCAATTGTTTTGATTTATGCTTGTCTGAGTAAAAAGAAGTTAAGCACATTATGTTTAAGAAATTTAGGATATGATCCAGGATCAAATATCCTATAGTCGAAAACTTCCAAAAAGTAGTTAATTTTAAGGATCATAGGTTCAGTTGTCAAGGTCTAAGGGTTATTCAAATGAATAACGAATGAAATTAAAAATAGTTAAGGATCATACCTGAGGACCCAAGTTAGGATCCTAACCTTTAATCAGGATAACCATAAGTAAAACTTTAATGGATAATAAGGATTGAGGATCCTTAATTGTTTAACTTCGAAAACCTGAAAAATAGAATATAACTTGGGACTAAGCCAATATAAAAGATAAGTTAGTAACTGGGGACAAGCCCAAAGGATAACTGGGGACAAGCCCGAAGGGTAACTGGGGACAAGCCCGAAGGATAACTGGGGACAAGCCCAAGGATCGTATGTAAACTGGAGTATGGCCCTCACTGGCGACTATCCAAACTTAGTGACATGAAGATGCCAAAACCTTAGCTAACGTGAAAACGTTAGAAACCTTAGGAACGGATGTATGGTGCGTCTACCATTATACTTAGGATCCTAGGTATAGCCAGTACGATGGGGTTATCAGCCCCTAAAGCGAGTACTGGTCCCAAAGACGTGAACTATACCAGGATCATCGTGCGCTACAGGCGAAAACTGGGGACAAGCCCAAGGATAACTGGGGACAAGCCTAAATAACTGGGGTTGAACCCAAGGATCTGAGTTGCTTCTGAAGATTGTCGACATTATGCTAAGGATACCTGGACTTATCAGAACTCAAAATCTCGTGAGAGAAGGATGAAGGATACATGATCCTTATCCTTAAATAAGAAGATATGTAAATAAGAGTTCAAGCTTATGACATTACCAGAGTAAGGATCATTGATGCTTCAGGGATCCTTGAAGGATACTTCCAATGTAAGGATCATTCATGCCAGAAGGATCCTGCTTACATGAAGTATTTTTTCAAGTGGACAGCATTCCAGACTCTTGGTAACAGATTACCTTCCATGGTAAGCAATCTATATGCCCCCTTTCCTGCTTCGGCTTCAATCAAATAAGTGCCTTCCCATTTTGGTGCCAATTTCCCATCAGCAGGATTGGTGGTATTTTGGAATGCTTTTCTCAATACCATATCCCCAACTTGGAATTTCTTTATCCTGGCGTTTTTGTTGCAAGCACCAGCCATTCTTTGTTGGTAGCTAGCCATCCTTATCCTAGCCAGATCCCTGATTTCTTCAATAGTATCCAAGTCTTGAGCCAGGTTTGCATCATTCTCCTCAGGATCACGGGTACTTGTTCTAGCAGTTGGAACCACCATTTCTGTTGGGATCACTGATTCTGCCCCAAACACCAAAGAGAAGGGTGTTTGACCAGTAGCATTCTTGGGGGTTGTCCTATCAGCCCAAAGCACATAAGGCAATTCCTCTGCCCACTTCCCCTTCTTGGATCCAAGTTTCTTCTTCAGATTGTTGATGATGATCTTGTTGGATGATTCGGCTTGACCATTGGCTTGTGGGTGGACTGGTGTTGATGTTATCATCTTAATCCCCCAACTATCACAAAAGTTAGTAGTCCTGCTCCCAATAAATTGGGAACCATTATCACATACAATTTCGGAAGGAATGCCAAATCTAGTTATAATATTTCTCTTAACAAAGGATATAACTTCCTTCTCTCTGACTTGGGCAAAAGCTTCAGCCTCTATCCACTTGGAGAAGTAGTCAGTCATAGCAAGCATGAATACTTTTCCACCAGGTGCCTTAGGGAGCTTGCCAACTATATCCATCCCCCATCTCATAAATGGCCAAGAGGATGGTATGGGATGTAGAAATTCAGCCGGCTGATGAAGGATATTGCTGTGTCTTTGACAAGGATCACACTTCTTAGCATACTCCACAGCATCCCTTTTCATAGTTGGCCAGTAGTATCCTGTCCTTAATATCCTTGGGAACAATGCCCTGCCCCCAGTGTGGTTTCCACAATCTCCTTCATGGAAGTCTTTTAAAACTTCTTGAACTTCAGGATCCTCGATACATCTCAAATATGGTCCTGCAAGAGATCGCTTATACAGCATATTATTTAAGATTGTGAATTGAGATACCTTAATTCTGAAAGCCCTAGGATTTTCTCCCATAGGAATCTCCCCGTGTTGTAAGTATCTCATGATTGGTGAGATCCATGATCCTGAACAAGATTGAGTATCCTCACTAGGGATCATTGCAGTATCTTCTTCTATTTCCATAGCCACCTGATTTTCAATAGCAGGAGCCAGGATATGGATGTTGGGATACTTATATCCTCTGGGATCTTCAAAGATGATCCTAGATTGGCCAATGCATCAGCTTCTGTATTTTCCTCCCTTGGTACCTGTGTCAAACTGAAGGAAACAAAGGAGAGTGCCAATTCTTTGACTATCTCTAAATATTTGGTTAGTTTTTCACCTTTAACAGCATAGGATCCATTAAAGTGATTAGTGATTAACAATGAATCCACGTATACCTCAAGATACCTGATCCCCATATGCTTAGCAATTTGCAAACCAGCGATTAAGGCTTCATATTCAGCCTCATTATTAGTGGCTTGGAACTCACAAGCTATGGAATGGGGTATTATGTCCCCCTGTGGCGATTTTAGTAGTATACCAAGCCCCGTGCCTTTAACATTTGAGGATCCGTCAGTATGTAGTATCCAAGGATCCTTGGTTTCATCCAGCTGCTGGACTTCCAATTCGGCTTCCTTTTGTAAATCACTACTGAAATCAGCCACAAAGTCTGCTAATGCTTGGGATTTGATGGCTGTTCTAGGCTCATATCTTATATCATGGGTGTTAGGGCTGGATTTTTATCATAGGTGATCCTTACACATGATCCTAACCAGTGATCCTTGTTTCTTAGGCAGACAGTGATCCTCAGCAGGACTTCAGGATCAAGATCATGAGACATTATGGTGATCCTCATACTAACGGCCACTTCGACTTAATACAATATTGTTTTGCAGGAACATCTAGCAGGATACGCTCTAGGCGTCATGATCCAGGGACGCGTCTTCACAATTATGGCAAGAGCTAAATCAGAGATAGACGTTGCACAGGATATGGAAACATGGCTTGATTTATGGGCGGCTATTTAGGCTAGATTGTATCTCATTTCTAAAGGGGTAATGAGTTGAATATTAGTTTAGCTACCTAAAATAGGTCACCAACACATGTATAAATACCACTCTTCCTCATTCGGAAGAACACACACGACATACAACGCAACTCTCACACACTTAGACACCAAAAGCAATAGTGATCCTTGTACTCAGCTCATTATCATCCAAAGTTGTAATCATATTTTTGTTATATTGAAGTTGGTGATCGGTAGTTGCCATCACCCGAGGTTTTTTATGCCGGAGATCATTCATTGATCAAGGGCTTTTTCCTCGTATAAATCATTGTGTCTTTGCATCTTTATCACAGAAGTGATCCTTTACTTTCATAATTAACCAAGCATCATACCCCGTTTTCATAAAGTTTGGTTACATTATCCTTGTGTGATTTTTGACCAAAACAGTTTGGCGCCCACCGTGGGGCAATTGGTGCTTCATTCATAAGAAAATCTTTTGTTCGAAATCACTTCAAAGAGTTATATGGCTTCATCATTGAAGAACACGTCCACGGCGATGTCTGCAGTCACCTCATCACAGACCACTTTGCCTCCTCCACCGGCAGGATCTCAGAAAAATACTGAGAAGAAATCAACTCCCACTTTCTCTAAACCTTTATCTTCTTCTGCTATGAATTCTTCTATTCCCAGTACTAGTGATGTATTTGCTTTAATTTTGCAGATGAAGGATCGTATGCAGCGACAGGATGAGACTAATGACAGGATCCTCAGGGAAATTGGAGACCTCAAAAGACAAAAGAAAGCGGCAGAGGATCATTCCCCACTGATGCCCAAATCCTTGAGCTTCGATACTCCAATGATCACTTCCCAGCCATCAGGGATCCCCGACGTGCAAATCATAGGGGAGTCAAGAGGATCACATCTCAACTCGGCAGCAATGACTCAGACATCAGACTCACATTTTCAGCCTGTAGGATCCTATCCTCAACACATGGGATCCTTCATGAATCCGGGAGCCTATCCGGGGGCACAGCAGTTTCAAGGATCCTACTTTGTTCCAGGATCATTCCAGGGCCAAGGATCCTCCTTTGTTCCAGGATCATCCTAGATACCAGGATCCTTACAGATGCCAGGATCCCTAAAAAGTTTGCAAACAGGAAGTCTAGATGTCCATCAAGGGGACTTCATTCCAATGCAGACCATTGCTTCCACTGGTCCCTCCGTTATTCCAGAAACCCAGCAATATGGATTCCCTAACTTGAACCCAATGGGAGGTAACACTTTAAATAATTATCCTACCACTAACCATGGATTCATGCAGGATATAGGTACCAATCATGCTATGGCCAGGGAATTACAGAAACTAAAGGACATGATCTCAAGCGTTCCAGGGGTAGTCAAGCCTATCCCAGAGATTGCAGATGGAAGCCACAAGGTATCTCGCTTTGCACCACCAATTTGTGACGCAGAGGTACCCAAAAGGTTCCATATCCCTACCATGAAGCTGTATGATGGTACAACGGATCCAGAGGAGCATATAGCACAATACAGGGAGAGGATGGAGATCAATCCTATCCCAGAAAAATTGAAGGAAGCATGCCTATGTAAAGGATTTGGATCCACTCTTACAGGATCAGCTCTTAAATGGCTGCTAAGTCTTCCCCCCTACTCTATTACTTCATTTGCTAATTTAGTTAATTTATTCAATACCAATTCTCTTGTAGTAGAAAATTTGAAAAATTAACTAGCGATTTGTACAGGATAACTCAAAATCATAATGAATCATTAAGGGATTATATAACTAAATTTAGTAAAGAATCCTTGGACATTCCCAACTTGGATATGGCTACGGCTGTTGAAGCCTTTAAAATGGGACTGCTTAAGGATTCATTATTCTATGATGATCTTGTTATGACACCATGCAGGAACCTAGATGAAGTAAGAACTCGAGCACTCAGGTTCATCCGGCTAGAGGATGACAAGAGGATCCAGGAGAGACAAGTAGGATCCTCAAAACAGGAGAAGCAAGGATCCTCCTTCAAGAACAACAAATTCAAATCCTACCATAGAAATGAGAACAAGAATGTGCATGCTATTGACCAAGAAGAGGATGATGAAGATTATCCTCCAATCTCAGAATATTGTTTTTCCGTTGATAATCATGAACTAATCCTTGCAATGCAGAATCTAGGTGAAAAAGCTAGGTGGCCCAGGAAGAATGATAAACCATCCGGGACTAAAGACAAGTCCAAATGGTGTGCATACCATGAGGATTTCGGGCATCTAACTGAAGATTGCATAGCCTTAAGAAGAGAAATTGGATACCTGCTAAGCAAGGGGCATCTAAAAGAATTGTTAGGGAGAAAAAAGCAAAGGACCCAGGATCCTGAAAGGATCCCTGAAAAGGCTCCAGCACCTCCGGCAAACGCACAAGTGATCAACTTTATATCCGGAGGATCAGACATCTGTGGTACATCCTTTTCAGCGGCCAAAAGACATGCAAAAGAATCAAAAATGGATAATGGAGAAAGGCCTATTAGAACCTCAAGTGTCTCAGAAGGGAAGATGATAACATTTGATGAGGATGATCGCATTAACATTCAGGATCCTCACCATGATAGTTTAGTTATCACTCTCTTTATCTCTAACCATTTTGTCCGCAGGATCCTTATTGATGGAGGGAGCTCAGTAAACATTATCCAGCTTGATGTCCTGAAGAAGATGGGAATCCCAGAATCAGATATCACACCAAGATCCTCCGTGCTTGTAGGATTCAGTGGGGAAACGAAGAAAACTCTGGGGGACATCAAACTCCCAATCTACGTGGAAGGATTACATAATTACCAAAAATTTTGTGTTATTGACTGTTTGTCTTGTTGCAATGTTATCCTTGGCAGGCCTTGGATACATGACATGAAAGCAGTTCCATCTACCTACCATCAATGTGTGAAGCTCCCTAGCCCATGGGGGATAATCAAGATCGACAGTGATCAGCAGGAGGCTAAGGATTGTTATACCTCATCCATGAAGCCAACCTCGAAGCCAAGGGAGCAATAGCAATTACAGTATCCTCCGAGGAATGTCTTGGAGGCAAGGGAACAAGATGTGGACGAAATCCTCTTGGATCCTAGTGATCCTGAATCAAAAATCTATATCGGATCAGGGATCCTTGGCAAGATGAAAGAAGACTTAATATCCTTCCTCAAAAGAAGAAAATCTACCTTTGCTTGGAAACATGAAGATATGACAGGTATATCTAAGGATATCATTACTCACAAACTTGGCATTGACAGGTCTATCAAACCAATCCATCAAAAAAGGAGGAAGTTTGCACCGGAAAGGAATGCCATTATCCAAGAAGAAGTAGAGAGACTACTTCGAGCAGGTATGATCAGAGAGGTAAAATATCCAAAATGGTTAGCCAATGTGGTCGTTGTCCAAAAGAAAAATGGAAAGTGGAGGGTATGTGTCGATTTCACTGATCTGAATAAGGCATGTCCCAAGGATCCTTTCCCATTACCCCACATTGACTCCATGGTGGATGCAACAGCGGGGCATGAACTGTTAACCTTTATGGATGCATCATCTGGGTTCCAACAAATTCAGATGGAACCATCTGACCAAGAGGATACAGCCTTTATGACCCCAACCGGTTTATATTGTTATATTGCCATGCCTTTTGGACTAAGAAATGCAGGTGCAACATATCAAAGGCTGCTAAATATGATGTTCAGAGATCAAATTGGAAAAACTATGGAGGTGTACATAGATGATATGGTGGTCAAGTCAAAGAAAGCTGAGGATCACCTAAGGGACTTGGAAGAAGCATTCGATATCCTTGATAATTACAACATGAAACTTAATCCTTCAAAATGCCATTTTGGTGTTAAGGCAGGAAAGTTCCTAGGATACATGGTAACTCAGAGGGGCATTGAAGCAAGCCCGGAACAAATCAAAGCATTAGTAAATATCAAATCTCCTGCCAATGCCAAGGATGTTCAAAGACTGACAGGCAGGATAGCAGCTCTGAACAGGTTCATATCGAAATCCTCAGAAAAATGCAAAGAATTTTACGATATCCTAAGGAAGAATAAGAAGTTTGAATGGACTGAGAAGCATGAGAACGCTTTACAAGCCCTTAAAGAATATATGTCCTCAGCACCAGCATTAGCAAAACCGGAAAAAGGAGATGTGTTATCCTTATACCTGGCGGTATCCTCAACCGCTGTAAGTGCTGTCCTTGTCAAGGATCACGAAGGTACACAATATCCTATCTATTATGTAAGTAAAAGTTTACTTGATGCCGAATCCAGGTACTCACACCTCGAAAAACTTATTCTTACATTAATCATGGCATCCACTAAGTTAAGGCATTATTTTGAAACCCATACTATTGTTGTTAAAACTAATTTTTCCAATTAAGAATGTCCTCAGGAAACCGGAGATGTCAGGGAGAATGGCTAAGTGGGCAGTGAAGCTTAGTGCCCATGATATAAGATATGAACCAAGAACGGCCATTAAATCACAAGCCTTAGCTGACTTTGTGGCTGATTTCAGTAGTGATCTACAAAAAGAAGCAGAATTGGAGGTCCAGCAGCTGGATGAAACCAAGGATCCTTGGATATTACACACTGACGGATCCTCAAATGTCAAGGGCACAGGGCTCGGGATCCTACTAAAATCGCCACAGGGGGACATAATACCCCACTCCATAGCCTGTGAGTTCCAAGCAACTAACAATGAGGCTGAATATGAAGCCTTGATTGCTGGCTTGCAAATTGCTAAGGATATGGGGGTAAAATATCTTAAAGTATATGTAGACTCATTATTGATCACCAATCACTTTAACGGATCCTATGCTGTTAAAGGTGAAAAACTAACCAAATATTTAGAGATAGTCAAAAAATTGGCACTCTCTTTTGTTTCTTTCAGCTTAACACAGGTACCAAGGGAGGATAACACGGAAGCTGATGCATTGGCCAACTTAGGATCATCCTTGAAAATTCCAGAAGACATAAGTATCCCTATCATCCATATCCTGGCTCCTGCTATTGAAAATCAAGTGGCCATGGAAATAGAAGAGGATACTGCAATAATCCCTAGTGGAGAAGCTCAATCTTATTCAGGATCATGGGTCTCACCAATCATGAAATACTTGCAAAACGGAGAGATTCCAATGGGAGAAAATCCTAGAGCTTTCAGGATCAAGGCATCTCAATTTACAATCTTAAATAATGTGCTATATAAACGATCCCTTGCAGGACCATATTTAAGATGTATTGAGGATCCTGAAATTGAAGAAGTGTTGAGAGACTTCCATGAAGGAGATTGTGGAAACCACACTGGGGGCAGGGCATTATTCTCAAGGATCCTTAGAACAGGATACTACTGGCCAACCATGAAAAGGGATGCTGTAGAGTATGCTAAGAAATGTGATCCTTGCCAAAGGCATAGCAATATCCTCCATCAGCCAGCTGAATTTTTACACCCAATACCATCCTCTTGGCCATTCATGAGATGGGGAATGGATATAGTTGGCAAGCTCCCTAAAGCACCTGGTGGAAAAGTATTTATGCTTGCCATGACTGACTATTTTTCCAAGTGGATAGAAGCTGAAGCCTTCGCTCAAGTCAGAGAAAAGGAAGTCATATCCTTCATTAAAAGAAACATTATAACTAGATTTGGCATTCCCTCTGAAATTATATGTGATAATGGCTCCCAATTCATTGGAAGCAGAACCACTAACTTTTGTGACAGTTGGGGAATCAAGATGATAACATCAACACCAGTTCATCCACAAGCCAATGGTCAAGCAGAATCATCCAACAAGATCATCATCAACAATCTGAAGAAGAAGCTAGGATCCAAGAAAGGAAAATGGGCAGAGGAGTTACCTTATGTGCTATGGGCTGATAGGACAACTCCCAAGAATGCCACTGGTCAAACACCTTTCTCTTTAGTATTTGGGGCAGAAGCAGTGATCCCAACAGAGATGGTGATCCCAACTGCTAGAACAATTGCTCATGATCCTGAAGAAAATGCTGCAATCCTAGCTCAGGATCTGGATACTATTGAGGAAATCAGGGATCTAGCTAGAATAAGGATGGCAAGCTACCAACAAAGAATGGCTGGTACCTACAACAAAAATGTCAGGATAAGGAAGTTCCAAGTCGGAGATATGGTGTTGAGAAAAGCATTTCAAAATACTATCAATCCTGCTGACGGGAAGCTAGCACCAAAATGGGAAGGTCCCTACTTGATTGAAGCTGAAGCAGGAAAGGGGGCATACAGGTTGCTAACCATGGAAGGAAACTTGTTACCAAGAGCCCGGAATGCTGTTCACTTAAAGAAATATTTCATGTGAACATGATCCTTCATGCATGTGATCCTTACATTGAAGTATCCTTGAAGGATCCCGGAGATATCAGTGATCCTTACTCTGGTAATATGCTTATCCTAAAACTATTGCATTTTCTTACTTTTTACCTAAGCATAAGGATCATGTATCCTTCATCCTCTACTCACAAACCATTTGAGTTATGATAGTTCAGGTATCTTCAGCAAATCGTCAAAGATCTCCAAAAGCACCACAGATCCTTGGGTCCAACCCCAGTTATCCTTGGGATTATCCCCAGTTTCCGCCAGCAGCGCACGATGATCCTGGTATAGTTCACGTCTTTGGGACCAGTACCCACTTTCGGGGCTGACAACCTCATCGTACTGGCTATATTTAGGATCCTACGTATAATGGTAGACGTACCATACATCCGTTCCTAAGGTTTCTAACGTTTTCACGTTAGCTAAGGTTTTGACATTTTCATGTCACTAAGTTTGGATAGTCGCCAGAAAGGGCCATACTCCAGTTTACATACGATCCTTTGGGCTTGTCCCCAGTTATCCTTTGGGCTTGTCCCCAGTTATCCTATGGGCTTGTCCCCAGTGATCCTCTGGGATCATTCTCAGTTATCCTTTGGGCATAACCCCAGTTACTAATTTACTTCTTACATTGGCTTAGTCCCAAGTTGTGCTTCGTTTTTCAGGTTTGTCAAAGGTAAAACACATAAGGATCCTTAATCCTTATTATCCATCAAAATCTTATCCACGATTGTCTCGATTGAAGGTTAGGATCCTAACTTGGATCCTCAGGTATGATCCTTGACTATATTGGTTATACTAACCGACCCTTTTACTTTGACAACCAAACTTATGATCCTTGAACCAAAACATTTTGAATATTATCAATATGAGGATATTTGATCTAGGATCATATCCTAAGTTTATTAAACACATTTTTGTTACTTTAACAAATATAGCAATTGAGGAATAAGAGGATAATTAAAGGATAACAACACAAGATAAGCCAGAAAGATTAAAGTTATATTATTAACAAAAAGGATCTTTAACCCTTTCAAAAAGTTGTCAAAATTACCAACCCACATTTCTACCAGCAAAACGTGGCCCGTCCACATGGGTTGGCAAAGGGTGTCCATTGTCTATGCGGTCTTAGCATTTTGCAGGAAATAAAAAGCGGCAGGATCACAAAGGCTTCATCCCCCAAACAGAGGATCCCTCCACCTTTTGTAATCCTACCTATTGTTCAAAGGATCCAGGATCCTTAACCCTAAGAAACTATTGTTCAGAGATTACAGACCATAATTGTTTCAAACATCAACAACCACAAAAAACCACTACCAAACCTAAAAAATTGGGCTCCGGCCTAGTCAACAATATCCATCATCGCCCAATCATGCAGCCTACACCTTTGCTGCTCCATCACCACTTGCTTCTCCGCCCTGATCCTGGTCAGCATCACTACCCTTCAGCATGGGGATGTCCTCAGCCTCATCCTCGTCCTCCAGATCCGCCAGCCTTGCCTTCCAACCTTCAACATCCCACGAGCTCTTGTCAAAGGTGGGATCCTGAGCTTCCTCGGCCATTTGAAGTTGTATCTTGTACATAGTAATTGCCGCGGAAACCTTGGCGTCTTGGGTGATCTCCTGCTTCTCATTATCCATCTCAATCAGCCTTTGAGCAGCCTCGTCTTTGGTAGCCTGGAGCTCCTTCTCAAGATCTGCCATCTTGAGATCCTTTAACACACCCATTTGCTGGAGGTCGGCAATCTGGCTCTCTTGATCCTCAACATGGCCAAGATAGGTCTCGATCTCGGCAAGTTTCTGCAAAAAGGGAAATAAGGTAAGTTTAGAATCAGATGATCCTCAAAGAAACAGGATACACCAACAGGATATTTGGGACGGATAACCAACAGGGGCAGTGATCCTTACCTCATTCACGTAGTCAAGGAATTGCTGACGGAGGAGGGGAAATCCTTGTAGATCTTCAGTAGCCTTCCTCTTCTTCCCTTTGCCTCGGATAGGTGCTTTAGGAGCTGATACTGAAGGACTGGCAACAGGAGCCTTCTTCTTTGAAGACGTGACATTGGCAAGATCACTTATCCCAAATTTGGAGGCGGATTTAGCAGACCTGGCAGACTTTCCAGCACCTACATAATCAAAAAAACAAGATAAGTTCCTTTACTAATTGAACAACTTTACATATAACTCATTTCCTATAAGGATACTTACTTGACATTGTGGCAGATGCAGAGGATATCTCTTGAGAATCTTGGATAGTGATTTGGAAGCTTCTAACTTCAGGATCAAGCTTTTTAAAAGCTAGGACTCTCTCTTTTGCAGCAGGGCTTAATTTCAGATGAGCGATGGATATAGCTGCACAAGAAATAAAAAGAGATATTAGTGATCCTCATTATATGAGACAAGGCTGATAGTGATCCTTCGAGGATCCTCTATCCTACCATGAGTGGCCCATTCTTTGGGCAGATCCTTCCTATCTGGGATAGAATCCCTTCTAACAAAGAAAAAACGACGCTTCCAGTTTGTATCATTCTTGGTGACCTTGAAGACAGGGTGAGCCTCACCGGCTTTCCGTTTCAGCAGATACCGGTAAGAACCAAAAGTGGTAAGATCGTAAAACTCGGCCAACTCTGCCATCCCCAGATCAATCCCTTCCTGCTCGATGATCCTCTCAAAGGTATACAAAACCCTCCAGATCATCGGCATAGCTTGGATATATGAGATGCCGGTTAAGGAAAAGAAAGATTGGGTGAACGATGGGAAAGGATATGAATACCCTATGGTGAATGGAGTAGCAGGAAAAGCCACCCAGGTATTCGAAACAGAGTCACTCAGAGCGGTAGGTGTGAAGGACTTGAAAACAGCATTCGCCGGGAAGCAATGACGAATTCTGTCTATGTGAACATCAGTGAAACAACACCTCTCCGTAGGAGAATCCTTGATAATCCCCTGGCTTTTTAAGGGACTATCCTTCTTGGGATCCTTGTGTGGAGAATTCCGAAGCAACATGTTTGTGACGGGACGGAAACAGAGTAGAAGAAGAAAACAGAGCAAAGAGAAAAGAAAGAGAGAAAGATACCTGATCAATCTTCGGTGCAGAATATAAAGGGAGTGTATCTTGAATTTAAATACAAACTGATCCTCACCCTATCTCCTATTTATAATCATGATTTGCAGGGATTGTCACATCCATGACGTAATGATCGTAACGGCTAGTCCATGTGTAACGGCTAGTTATTCGGAGTCGCCCGTTGGAGATAAGATCGAAACAAAATATAACTCGTCTATTTACAATTAACTCCTTATATTTTGGGGGCAAGTGTTAGGGCTGGATTTTTATCATAGGTGATCCTTACACATGATCCTAACCAGTGATCCTTGTTTCTTAGGCAGACAGTGATCCTCAGCAGGACTTCAGGATCAGGATCATGAGACATTATGGTGATCCTCATACCAACGGCCACTTCGACTTAATACAATATTGTTTTGCAGGAACATCTAGCAGGATACGCTCTAGGCGTCATGATCCAGGGACGCGTCTTCACAATTATGGCAAGAGCTAAATCAGAGATAGACGTTGCACAGGATATGGAAACATGGCTTGATTTATGGGCGGCTATTTAGGCTAGATTGTATCTCATTTCTAAAGGGGTAATGAGCTGAATATTAGTTTAGCTACCTAAAATAGGTCACCAACACATGTATAAATACCACTCTTCCTCATTCGGAAGAACACACACGACATACAACGCAACTCTCACACACTTAGACACCAAAAGCAATAGTGATCCTTGTACTCAGCTCATTATCATCCAAAGTTGTAATCATATTTTTGTTATATTGAAGTTGGTGATCGGTAGTTGCCATCACCCGAGGTTTTTTATGCCGGAGATCATTCATTGATCAAGGGCTTTTTCCTCGTATAAATCATTGTGTCTTTGCATCTTTATCACAGAAGTGATCCTTTACTTTCATAATTAACCAAGCATCATACCCCGTTTTCATAAAGTTTGGTTACATTATCCTTGTGTGATTTTTGACCAAAACAATTGGCACTAAGCTTTACTGCCCACTTAGCCATTCTTCCGGACATCTCTGGTTTCCTGAGGACATTCTTAATTGGAAAATTAGTTTTAACAACAATAACATGGGTTTCAAAATAATGTCTTAGTTTAGTAGATGCCATAATTAGTGCAAGAATAAGTTTTTCAAGGTGTGAATACCTGAATTCAGCATCAAGTAAACTCTTACTTACATAACAGACAGGATATTGTGTACCTTCATGATCCTTAACAAGGACTGCACTTACTGCTTTTGAGGATACCGCAAGGTATAAGGATAACACATCTCCTTTTTCTGGTTTCATCAATGCTGGGGCTGAGGACATGTATTCTTTTAGGGCTTGTAAAGCATTCTCATGCTTTTCAATCCATTCGAATTTCTTGTTCTTTCTTAGGATATCATAGAAGTCTTTACACTTTTCTGAGGATTTGGATATGAATCTCTTTAGAGCTGCTATCCTGCCTGTTAGCCTTTGCACATCCTTAGCGTTGGCAGGGGATTTGATATTCACCAATGCTTTGATTTGTTCCGGGCTTGCTTCAATGCCCCTCTGGGTTACCATATATCCTAAGAATTTACCTGCTTTAACACCAAAGTGACATTTTGAAGGATTAAGCTTCATGTTATAATTATCAAGGATATCAAATGCTTCCTCCAAGTCCCTTAGGTGATCCTCAGCTATTTTGGATTTCACCACCATATCGTCTATGTACACTTCCATAGTTTGTCCAATTTGATCTTTGAACATCATATTCACCAGCCTTTGATATGTTGCACCTGCATTTCTTAATCCAAAAGGCATAGCAATATAACAATATAAACCGGTTGGGGTCATAAAGGTCGTATCCTCTTGGTCAGATGGTTCCATCTGAATTTGTTGGAATCCAGATGATGCATCCATAAAGGTTAACAGTTCGTGACCCGCCGTTGCATCCACCATGGAGTCAATGTGGGGTAATGGGAAAGGATCCTTGGGACATGCCTTATTCAAATCAGTGAAATCGTCACATACCCTCCACTTTCCATTTTTCTTTTGAACAACAACCACATTGGCCAGCCATTTTGGATACTTCACTTCTCTGATCATACCTGCTCGTAGTAATCTTTCTACCTCTTCCTGGATAATGGCATTTCTTTCTGGTGCAAACTTCCTCCTTTTTTGATGGATTGGTTTAACTGACCTGTCAATGCCAAGTTTATGAGTGATAATATCCTTAGATATACCTGTCATATCCTCATGTTTCCATGCAAAGGTAGATTTTCTTCTTTTGAGGAAGGATACTATGTCTTCTTTCATTTTATCAAGGATCCCTGATCCGATGTAGATTTTGGATTCAGGATCATTAGGATCCAAGAAGATTTCGTCCACATCCTGCTCTCTTGCCTCCAAGACACCCCTTGGAGGATACTTTAATTGCTATTGCTCCCTTGATTTCGAGGCTGGTTTCATTGATGAGGTGTAACAATCCTTAGCCTCCTGTTGATCACTATCGATCTTGATTATTCCCCACGGGCTAGGGAGCTTCACACACTGATGGTAGGTGGATGGGACTGCCTTCATATCGTGTATCCAGGGCCTGCCAAGGATAACATTACAACAAGACAAACAGTCAATAACACAAATTTTTGATAATTATGTAATCCTTCCACATAAATTGGGAGTTTGATGTCCCCCATGGTTTTCTTTGTTTCGCCACTAAATCCTACAAGCACGGAGGATCTTGGTGTGATATCTGATTCAGGGATACCCATTTTCTTCAGAACATCAAGCTGGATAATGTTTACTGAGCTTCCTCCGTCAATAAGGATCCTGCGGACAAAGTGGTTAGAAATAAAGAGAGTAATAACTAAACTATCATGATGAGGATCCTGGGTGTCAACTCGATCATCCTCATCAAAGGTTATCACTTTTCCTTCCGAGACACTTGATGTTCGTATAAGTCTTTCTCCGTTATCCATTTTAGCTTCCTTTGCATGCCTTTTAGCTGCTGAGAAGGATGTACCACAGATGTCTGATCCTCCAGAAATAAAGTTGATCACTTGTGCATCTGCCGGAGGAGCTGGAGCTCTTTCAGGGATCCTTTCAGGATCCTGAGTCCTTTGCTTTTTTCTTCCCAACAATTCTTTCAAATGCCCCTTGCTCAGCAGATATCCAATTTCCTTTCGTAATGCGATGCATTCCTCTGTCAAATGCCCAAAATCCTCATGGTATGCACACCACTTTGATTTATCTTTAGCTGCGGCTGGTTTGTCATTTTTTCTGGGCCATCTGGCCTTTTCTCCTAGATTCTGCATTGCAAGGATTAGTTCATGGTTATCAACGGAAAAACAGTATTCAGAAATCGGAGGATAATCTTCATCATCCTCTTCTTGGTCAACAGCATGCACATTCTGGTTGTCAGTTCTGTTATAGGATTTGAATTTGTTGCTTTTGAAAGAGGATCCTTGCTTTTCTTGTTTTGAGGATCCTACTTGTCTCTCCTGGATCCTCTTGTCATCCTCTAGCCGGATGAACCTGAGTGCCCGAGTTCTTACTTCGTCTAGGTTCCTACATGGTGTCATAACAAGATCATCATAGAACAATGAATCCTTAAGCAATCCCATCTTGAAGGCCTCAACAGCTGTGGCCACATCCAAGTTAGGAATATCCAAGGATTCTTTACTAAATTTGGTTATATAATCCCTTAATGATTCATTATGACCCTGAGTTATCCTGTATAAATCGCTAGTCAATCGTTCAAATTTTCTACTACAAGAAAATTGATTATTGAATAAGTTAACTAAATTAGCAAACGAAGTAATAGAGTAAGGGGGAAGACTTAGCAGCCATTTAAGAGCTGATCCAGTAAGAGTGGATCCAAATCCCTTGCACAGACATGCTTCCTTTAACCTTTCTGGAATTGGATTGATCTCCATCCTCTCCCTGTATTGTGCTATGTGTTCCTCAGGATCCGTCGTACCATCATACAGCTTCATAGTAGGGATATGGAATCTTTTGGGTATCTCAGCATCACAAATTGGTGGTGCAAAACGAGATACCTTATGGCTTCCATCTGCAATTTCCGGGATAGGTTTGACTACCCCTGGAACACTTGATATCATATCCTTCAGTTTCTGCAGTTCCCCGGCCATAGCATGGTTGATACCTGTATCCTGCATGAATCCATGGTTAGTGGTATGAGAATTATTAAAAGTGTTACCTCCCATCGGGTTCAAGTTAGGAACATTGGATGTGAATCCATATTGCTGGGATTCTGGGATGATGGAGGGACCAGTGGAAGCAATGGTCTGCATCGAAATAAAATCTCCTTGATGGACATCTGGACTTCCTGTTTGCAAATTCTTCAAGGATCCTGGTATCTGAAGGGATCCCTGAACATGGGATGATCCTGGAACGAAGGAGGATCCTTGAACCTGGGATGATCCTGGAACGAAGGAGGATCCTTGAACCTGGGATGATCCTGGAACGAAGGAGGATCCTTGAACCTGGGATGATCCTGGAATGAAGGAGGATCCTGAGCTCATAAAGGATCCCATATGCTGAGTATAGGATCCTGCCGGTTGGAAATGTGATCCTGATGCCTGAGTCACTGCTGCTGGGCCGAAATGCACTCCTCTTAATCCACCCATATGTTGAATGTCTGGGGCCTATGATGGCTGAGAAGTAATCATCGGAGTATCAAAATTCAAAGATTTGGGCATTAGTGGGGAATGATCCTCTGCCGTTTTCTTTTGCCTTTTGAGATCTCCGATTTCCTTGAGGATCCTGTCATTAGTTTCATCCTGCTGCTGCATACAATCCCTCATCTGCAAAATCAAAGTAAATATATCACTAGTACTGGGAGCAGAAGAAGTTAGAGCAGAAGATGAAGGTTTAGAGAAGATAGGAGTTGGTCTCTTCTCAGCATTTTTCTGTGGAGGCAAAGGTGGAATGCCATTAGATGAATTGACTGCAGACATCGCTGTGGAAGTATTCTTCAACGATGAAGCCATGCAACGCTTCCGGAATGATCACCAACAGAAAAATTTTCTTATGAATGAAGCACCAATTGCCCCACAGTGGGCGCCAAACTGTTTTGGTCAAAAATCACATAAGGATAATGCAACCAAACTCTTTGTAAACGGGGAATGATGCTTGGTATGATGAGCAAAGTAAAGGATCACTTAAATATAAATTGCACAAGTGACACAAGGATTTATACGAGGAAAAAGCCCTTGATCAATGAATGATCTCCGGCATAAAAAACCTCGGGTGATGGAAACTACCGATCACCAAACTTCAATATAACAAACAATGTTTACAACTTCGGATGGTAACGAGCTAGGTACAAGGATCACTATAGTATCGTATGCTAAAGCGTGTGAGAAATGTGTTGTGTCTTCCAAATGCTGAAGAGTGCAATTTATACAAGTGTGTGTGGTTATATTTTAGGCAAATCACCTAACTACTAGCTCGTTACCCCTTTAGAAATAGAAGTAAATTTAGCCTAATTAATTGCCCTTGAATTGTGCTGAGTTTCCATATTCTCCATAACATCCATCTTTGATTATGCATGTGCGAAATTAGCGTGACAGGTTCCTTGTTTATGTTGCTAAGACCTGGTCCAACTCGTAATTCCTGCAAAACAACATTAAATCCAAAGAGAACAATCGTTAGTATGAGGATCCTTAGGATGATCCATGATCCTGATCCTGGAGCTCTTCTGAGGATCACTATCTGCCAAAGAAACAAGGATCACTTGTTAGGATACCAAGTAAGGATCATAGGTCATAAAAATCCAGCCCTAACACTTTGCATGCCTTTTAGCTGCTGAGAAAGATGTACCACAGATGTCTGATCCTCCAGAAATAAAGTTTATCACTTGTGCATCTGCCGGAGGGGCTGGAGCTTTCTCAGGGATCCTTTCAGGATCCTGAGTCCTTGACTTTTTTCTACCCAGCAATTCTTTTAAATGCCCCTTGCTCAATAAGTATCCAATTTCCTTTCTCAATGCAATGCATTCCTCTGTTAAATGCCCAAAATCCTCATGGTATGCACACCACTTTGATTTGTCTTTTGTTGCAGCCGGTCTGTCATTTTTTCTAGGCCATCTGGCTTTATCTCCTAGATTCTGCATCGCAAGGATTAGTTCATTGTTATCAACAGAAAAACAATATTCAGAAATTGGAGGATAATCCTCATCGTCATCTTCTTGATCAACGGCATGCACGTTCTGGTTATCGGATCTGTTATAGGATTTGAATTTGTTATTCTTGAACGAGGATCCTTGCTTTTCTTGTTTTGAGGATCCTGCTAATCTCTCCTGGATCCTTTTGTCATCCTCTAACCGGATGAACCTGAGTGCCCGGGTTCTTACCTCATCTCGGTTCCTGCATGGTGTCATAACAAGATCATCATAGAACAATGAATCCCTAAGCAATCCCATTTTGAAGGCCTCAACAGCCGTGGCTATATCCAAGTTGGGAATGTCTAAGGATTCTTTATTAAATTTGGTTATGTAATCCCTTAATGATTCATTATGACCCTGGGTTAACCTATATAGATCACTAGTTAACCGTTCAAATTTTCTACTACAAGAAAACTGATTATTGAATAAGTTAACTAGATTAGCAAACGAGGTAATAGAGTAAGGGGGAAGACTTAGCAGCCATTTGAGAGCTGATCCAGTAAGTGTGGATCCAAATCCCTTGCATAGGCATGCTTCCTTTAACCTTTCTGGAATTGGATTGATCTCCATCCTTTCCCTGTATTGTGCTATGTGTTCCACAGGATCCGTCGAACCATCATACAGCTTCATAGTTGGAACATGGAATCTTTTGGGTATCTCAGCATCACAAATTGGTGGTGCAAAACGAGATATCCTGTGGCTTCCATCTGCAATCTCCGGGATGGGTTTAACCACTCCTGGAACACTTGATATCATATCCTTCAGTTTTTGCAACTCTCTGGCCATGGCATGGTTGATACCTGTATCCTGCATGAATCCATGGTTAGTTCTAAGAGAATTACTAAAAGTGTTACCTCCCATCAAGTTTAAAGTAGGAGCAGTGGATGTAAGTCCATATTGCTGGGACTCTGGAATTATGGAGGGACCAGCTGAAGCAATGGTCTGCATCGAAATAAAATCTCCCTGATGGACATCTGAACTTCCTGTTTGCAAACTCCTCAAGGATCCTGGCATCTGGAAGGGTCCCTGAAACTGGGATGATCCTGGAACGAAGGAGGCTCCTTGAACCTGGGATGATCCTGGAACAAAGGAGGATCCTTGAACCTGGGATGATCCTGGAACAAAGGAGGATCCTTGAACCTGGGATGATCCTGGAACAAAGGAGGATCCTTGAACCTGGGATGATCCTGGAACAAAGGAGGATCCTTGAACCTGGGATGATCCTGGAACAAAGGAGGATCCTTGAAACTGTTGCGCTCCTGAGTAGGCTCCTGAATTCATGAAGGATCCCATATGCTGAGGATAGGATCCTGCTGGCTGGAAATATGAACCTGATGCCTGAGTCACTATTTCTGAACCGTAGTGCACTCCATTTGGTCCACCCACATATTGAACATCTGGAACCTCTGTTGGCTGAGAAGTAATCACCGGAGTGTCAAAATTCAAAGATCTGGGCACTAGTGGGGAATGATCCTCTGCCGCTTTCTTTTGTTTCTTGAGATCTCCGATTTCTTTGAGGATCCTATCATTGGTCTTATCCTGTTGCTGTATATGTTCCTTCATCTGCAAAATCAAAGTTAACATGTCACTAGTAGTGGGAGTGTAAGAAGCAGAAGAAGTTGGAGGTTTAGAGAAAATGGGAGTTGGTTTCTTCTCAGCATTTTTCTGAGATCCAGCAGGTGGTGGAGGCAAAGGTGGAATGCCCTGAGATGAATTGACCGCAGACATTGCAGTAGAGGTGTTCTTCAATGATGAAGCCATATATTCGTATGCAATGAACCGGAATGATCACCAACAGAAATACTTTCTTAGAAATGAAGCACCAATTGCCCCACGGTGGGCGCCAAACTGTTTTGGTCAAAAATCTAATAAGGATAATGCAACCAAACTCTTAGTTACGGGGTATGATGCTTGAAATGAAGAACAATAGTAAGGATCACTTCAATGCAAATTGCACAAACAACACAAGGATTTATACGAGGAAAAAGCCCTTGATCTTTAGAAGATCTCCGGCATAAAAAACCTCGGGTGATGGAAACTACCGATCACCAAGCTCAAATAAATCAATAAAAGTTTACAACTTCGGATAGTGACGAGCTAAGTACAAGGATCACTATGGTTATTCGTGTGAAAGTGTAAGAATTGTTAAGTGTTTAATGAAAGCTTTGAGACTGCAATTGCACGAGAGTGTGTGTGTAACTGAAAATGGCTAAGTGTTCTAAATTTAGCTCGTCACCCCTTTAAAAATGAAAGCTAACTAAGCTAACTAATTGTCCGACTTTTGCCAAGACCAAGTCAAGCTCAATACTCCTGCAAAACAATAGTAAACACAAACAGCCAATCGTTATATAAGGATCCTTAGGGTGATCCATGATCCTGATCCTGAAGCTCTTCTGAGGATCACTATCTGTCACAGAAGTAAGGATCATTATTAGGATAGCAAATAAGGATCACTAATTGTTAGAAAATCCTCCCCTAACATTTTGTATAATAATATTACGTGAAAAAAAGTAAAAAAAAAATAAATAATAATAATATAAAATATAATAATAATAATAATAACATAATATATAAAATTGTATAATAATGTTAAAATAGAATATCTGTAAATATCTGGCTTGTACGGACGCATAGATAATATATAAAATATAAATGCCGCAATGTCGACGATTTTGGCTATATGTGTTGACTTAATTGTGTTGTGACTGCCTTATTGTGTTTAGTTGCTATTCATTTTGTGGCAATAATTTATGTATATTGTTAATTATTCAGATGGAAAATGCAGTAAATCAACCGGCAAATGAAGTTAACCAATCTGAAACAAATAATGAAGAACATTTTCTCAATAGGCAAGATATTGTAAATATAGTTGCTCAGGGTATAGCCAATGCTATCCCAGTAATCGTCGCAGCTGTTAGAAATCCCGTTGAACCTTCCCAAGCTAACCATAGCAAACGCACCCGCAACGATAATTTCAGTAACAGTGTAAACGGGGGAGGCGATAATAACAATGTAATTCAAGTCCCATTACTTAAGAAAATGAAAGTGACAACGACTGGTTGCACTTACAAAGAATTTCTCGCCTGTAAGCCAGTCAAATTTGCAGGCAATGAAGGGGCAACTGCCGCACTGCGTTGGTTGGAAAAGACCGAAGCTGTGATTAAAATAAGTAGGAGCGCAGAAGAAGACAGGGTGATGTATGCATCCCACCTTTTCAAAGAAGAGGCGTTAGAATGGTGGAACACGGTGCTGCAAGCTAAGGGAAGTGATGTGGCTTACGCCATGAGTTGGGAGGAATTTAAAGAATTAGTAGAAAGAAAGTTTTGTCCCTCCTACGAAAAAGAACAAATGACCAACAAGTTCCTGAACCATCGGATGGTGGACGTTGATTGTCGTGGGTATACTTCAAATTTTTCGAGTATGCTAGAATTGTGCCAACTCTAGCCTCGCCAGAACCGGTGCTTATTTCTCGCTATATTTGGGGATTAATTAGCGAGATTCGCGACATAGTCAAGGCTGCGAGACCCCGAACGATTGATGATGCGGTCGAATTGGCCAACACCCTGACTGACGGTTTGGTGCGAACAAGAGAAGAAAACAGGAAAAAGGAATTGGCTCAAAAGATTACCCAAAGTTTCTGTGGGGGTATAATAATAGTAACTTCAAGAAAAAGGGAACCGGGCAATCTTGCACCGCTCTGTTTTGCAGTAACTGTAAAAAGAAGCATCTTGGGAAGTGCAAGGAATATTGCCATTTCTATAATATATCGGGACACCGAGAGGAGGAATGCAGAAAGAAATCCATGGTCTGCTACAACTGTGGAGAAGCCGGGCATTTAAAGCCAGAGTGCCCTAAACTGGTCAAGCCCGCTGACAACAAGGCAAAAGCGACTGAAGGAACTAATAAGAAGAATGCAAGAGCCTTCCAGCTGACAAAGCAAGAAGCAGATCTGATTCCGGATGTGATAGCTGGTATGTTTCTTGTACATGACGTTTACGCAAAAGTATTATTTGACTCTGGTGCAAACAAAAGTTTTACAAATACTTCATTCTGCCAAGCTCTTAGGCCACCTTTAACCAAGATTAGGCAAATTTATATGGTAGAAACGGCAGAAGGGAATTATGTTAACATAGATAAGATACTCCAAGAAGGAAAAATAGAACTCTCAGGTCATAAATTTTCTGCAAACCTTCTACCTATGAATTTAGCAGGATTCGATGTTGTATTAGGAATGGATTGGTTAGTAGCCAACCATGCTCGAATCCTATGTGATCAAAATTCCAAAGAAATTCTTACGCCAGCAGGAGAAGTAATTTTGGTTACGGGAGATAAGCCAGATAGGGAAGTAGAGTTTAGAATTCATTTAATTCCTGGAACTGCACCAATAGCTAAGGCACAGCACCCACAGAAATGTTAGAACTGAAAAAGCAGTTAGATGAATTGTTAAGTAAAGGATTCATACAACCTAGTTCATCCCCTTGGAGAGCACCGGTGTTGTTCGTGAAAAAGAAGGATGGTTCGATGCGGATGTGTATCGATTATAGTGAATTGAATAAGGTTACCATTAAGAATCGATACCCATTACCTAGGATTGATGATCTTTTTGATCAACTTCAAAGAGCCATGTATTTCTCTAAGATAGATTTACGCTCCGGATACCATCAGCTGAAGGTACAAGAAGAAGACATACCTAAGACTGCTTTCAGGACTAGGTATGGTCACTACGAGTTTACAGTCATGCCCTTTGGATTAACGAATGCTCCTGCAGCATTTATGGATATGATGAATAGGATCTGTAAGCCGTGCTTGGATAAATTTGTAATTGTCTTTATCGATGATATACTTATTTATTCCAAAAGTCAGGACGAACATTGTAAGCACTTGCATGCACTCTTAACCTTGTTAAGAAAAGAAAAGCTTTATGCCAAATTCTCAAAGTGTGAATTTTGGCTACAAGAAGTGCAATTTTTAGGGAACATGGTGAATCACGAAGGAATTCACGTGGATCCCTCCAAGATAGAAGCGATCACAAATTGGAAGGTCCCGCAATCAGCTACTGAAGTTAGAAGTTTTCTAGGACTAGCCGAATATTATAGGCGCTTCATCAAAGACTTTTCTAAGATAGTTGTTCCATTAACCAAGTTAACCAGTAAAACTGTTAAGTTTGAATGGGGACCTAAGCAAGAAGAGGCCTTTAGAATTCGAAAGCACAAGTTAACAAATGTCCCAATTCTTGCCTTACCCGAAGGAACCAAAGATTTTGACGTCTACTGCGATGCTTCTAAGCTAGGATTAGGGTGTGTGTTAATGCAACGCAACAAGGTAATTATGTATGCTTCAAGACAATTGAAGAAGCACGAGGAAAATTACACAACTCATGACCTAGAATTAGGAACAATAATTTTCACCCTTAAGATCTGGAGACACTATCTGTACGGAAGTAAGTTTACTATCTATACAGATCATAAGAGTTTAAGGTACATATTTGGGCAAAAAGGATTAAACATGAGACAAAGAAGACGGATGGAAATTTTAAGTGATTACGACTGTGATATCTTATATCACGAAGGAAAGGCAAATGTGATAGCCAATGCCCTAAGTCGTAAGTACCATGAGAAGCTAAAGCGAGTTCGTGCTCTTAGATTAAATCTACAATTGGATTTAATGGAACAATTGAAAGACGTTCAAAAGGCAGCAATCCAGGATAATGCTGCAGAAATGAAAGGACGGATAAAGGAATTAGAGCAAGGGGCTGATGGAATTTGGAGATTCCATAAGAAAAGAATTTGGGTACCTAGACAAGGAAATTTACGAGATAAGATATTAGAAGAAGCCCATAAATCTAGATATACGATACATCCTGGTAATAACAAGATGTATCAAGATTTAAGAAATAACTTCTGGTGGATAGGATTAAAAAAGGACATAGCTAGATACGTTTCTAAGTGTCTAACTTGTGCGCAAGTTAAGGCGGAACACCAGAAACCTTCGGGTTTACTCCAACAGTTAGAAATGCCTGTATGGAAATGGGAACTAATAACAATGGATTTTGTTACTAAGCTACCCAAAACAAGGAAAGGTAACGATGCAATCAGGGTGATTGTTGTCACACCCCAACCGATGGAGGAATCATTGGGGCATGGCACTGAGCGAAACAGATTGTCCAGAAGTTTCCATAACAATTATCATTACCTATTAATTTAAAATAACATGTCCCATACCATGTCTCAAAAGGTAAACAAATTATTACAGACAAAATCTAGGCAAATAGTTCTATTCCGACAACTTAGATTTTTTAAGTAGTCCAATTGTTTATCAGCTTCTAGAGACTCTTGATTACATTTGTACAGACAACTATTTGTTGGACTCTAGAAGCTTATTATAGCCTCGCTTTCCTAGCGGATAAGCATCCTAATTACATGTCACATACGCTAAAATAAAAGTCAATACACATAGTGTAAAGGCGAGTATACAAGTTTGATAATAGCATATAGAGTTCGAAATAGTTTACGCATAACCAGCACGTACACATAGGAAAACGAAGCATGTTAATTATCGACATGGATCTATCGATACCAATGACTGCGGGTTGACTGCCCAAGGCAGTTCGTAATACATGGATCTATCGATAACAATGGATTTACGTGGAAATCGGTTAGATTCAAGTTGTTTTTGAAGGATTAAGGCCAAAACATGAAGTTCTTCAAGAACACATGATGACATCATCCTAGAACCCTTGAATCTTGGTGATTTCATGGTTAAAAGTGAAGAATTAAAAGATAGAAAGGCGTAGGAGTGCGTGTAGATCAAGAAAGTACAAGATTTAGGACGAGATCTTACCGGATTTGAGAGAAATCGGAGAAAAGGTGAAGAACACGAGCTGCTCGGACAGAGGATTTCCAAAAGTAGAAAGTATGAAAGTGACATGGATATTTATAGGATTCCAAAAAAGGAAAGGGTGGGTTGGTCGGATGACACCACACCCGGATGATAGGTCGGTCGGATGGCACACCGACCGGATGACAGCCCGGTCGGAAGGCAATCCGTCCGGCTGGCATCTGGTTCGAGTGCGCGGCACGATGATTTTTGATATTTTGATTTCGATTGCGATTGTGCATCGCTCGTAATAGAGTTCTCTATTCAAATTACTTTTAATCCCAACTTTTCATATCGCGCGCTGTCTCTTCTCCACTAATTATCATACTATATCAACATATAATCATCCTTGTTTCTTATTCGTTTTGCGATTGCGATTCGATTGCGATTGAGTTCGATTGCGTTTCGATTGATCACCACACATAACATAAATAAGCATGCACAAGTAACACATAAGGCACACACACACACACGTATAACAACTACCAAATGCGTATTTCGAGTTGCGACGCGATGTTGATTAGATTTGATTGATTAGCATTTAGTAGACTTTATCTCATTTTTACTTCCTATTATTCACAGTCGTAAAGGGATTCGTAGTGATAAATATACTTCAATTACTGCGATTATACTTAATTACTCCACATAATACAACTAACGTAAAACTCAAAATAGACTATCTACAGTCAAAGAAGTCAAAACAGGAATTGAGCAAGGAGAGACAGATTGCAATTAGCAATCTTTTCTTCCTTTGACTTCAATCTTGACTTTGACTTTGACTTTCGAAACACTGGGGTGTTACAGCCTCCCCTAGTTGAGGGAATTTCGTCCCGAAATTAGGTCGAAGCCGTAACGAACAACTGTGGGTACTTCGTCTTCATGTCGTTTTCGAGTTCCCAAGTGAAGTCTGCGCCTCGTTTGCCTTCCCATCGGACTTTCACAATAGGAATGCGTGAGCGTCTGAGCTGCTTGGTTTGGCGATCCATGATTTCGACAGGTTTCTCCACAAAGTGTAGTGTTTCGTTTATTTGGAGGTCATCGAGAGGTACAATTAAATCATGCTCAGCCAGGCACTTTCGGAGGTTCGACACGTGGAAAGTCGGGTGGACGTTACTAAGTTCCTCCGGTAGTTCGAGTCTGCAGGCGACTTTTCCGATCCTTTCCAGAATCTTAAAAGGTCCAACATATCGAGGCGCTAGTTTCCCTTTCTTGCTGAATCTGACCACACCCTTAGAAGGTGATATCTTTAGGAGTGCGTAGTCACCAACGTCAAATTTAAGGGGCTTGCGTTGTCAATCGGCGTAACTTTTCTGTCGGCTCCGAGCTTTCAACAAGTTGTCTCGAATTTGGAGGACTTTGTCAGTCGTTTCTTGCAGTAGCTCAGGACCGGTTAGTTGCGAGTGACCGATCTTGTGCCATATAATAAGAGATCGACATCTTCTTCCATATAAAGCCTCGAATGACGCCATTTGGATGCTGGTATGATAGCTGTTGTGATACGAGAATTCGACTAACGGTAGGTATTTGTCCCAATTACCACCGAAGTCTATAACACACGAACGTAGCATGTCTTCAAGAGTACGAATCGTTCTTTTAGTTTGACCGCCGGTTTGAGGGTGGAATGCGGTACTCAGATTAAGCGTAGTACCAAGAGCAGCTTGAAACGTTTCCCACAATCGCGAGGTAAACTGTTGGTGCATATTTGTGACAACAGCTTAGATTTGGTCTTTGGATATCTTGTAATTAGTTAAACGATAAACAGTTAGCGGGTTTAGCTTTGTATTAGTGAAATAATAGAGTTTGGGCTAAACTAAACCCAATTGGATGTAGGGGGACGAATTGGGCCTTGCCCATGTAGGAAACCCTAGTCCAGTTAGTAAACCTTGTGTTATATAAACAAGGTTAGGATTTAGGGTTTAGGTTAATCGGCTAAAACAGTTTGTGATAGAGTATTTGCGTGAGAGCAATTAGGCTTGGACGAATTTTGTAGTTGGTTAGGGTTTGATTGATTGTAATTCTCGTAATCGATAATCAATAGAAACCCAGTTTGAAAGTGATTGCTGATTGCTGTTCCTACACGTTTTCTGCATATTCTGATCAAGAGGATTTCGCACTCTTGATCGGATTGACAATTCTGTGAAGATCCATACACATCAAGGGGACCTACAATAGCTATGACGAATTGGGCCTTGCCCATGTAGGAAACCCTAGGCCAATTAGTAAACCTTGTGTTATATAAACAAGGTTAGCATTTAGGGTTTAGGTTAATCAGCTAAAACAGTTTGTGATAGAGTATTTTCGTGAGAGCAATTAGGCTTGGACGAAATTTGTAGTTGGTTAGGGTTTGATTGATTGTAATTCTCGTAATCGATAATCAATAGAAACCCATTTTGAAAGTGATTGCTGATTGTTGTTCCTACACGTTTTCTGCATATTCTGATCAAGAGGATTCCGCACTCTTGATCGGATTGACAATTCTGTGAAGATCCATACACATCAAGGGGACCTACAATTGGTATCAGAGCATTAGGCTCTTGAAGGCTCGGTTCAGAATTGGCTGCTGCAGAAAACTAGGGTTTTGGATTGTGGTTAAAAAAATAAAAAAAAAAACAATTCGAAATTTTTGTGTTTGTTCTTGGGATTTTCAAAATTTTTAGGGTTAATTTGATCTGTTTGCGTATTTAATTTTGCTGTTTAAGTGTTTTTGGTTGCAGGTTTGGTTGACTTTTGAAGGATTTTGGCAAGAAAGTCTTGAAGATTTGAAGATTGTTCTTTGTGTTCTTCGTGTTCTTCGTATTTTCTTCAAAAAATTTGGCTGATTTGGTGTTTGATTTTGCAGGAAACTGTTAGAAGAATCTGGAAAATCTTTAGAAATTTCGAACAGATTGAGTTTCCAAAATTTTCTAGCAAATTTGCTGAAATCAGATAAATACTCTGACAGACCAGCGAAATTGTGATCTAGTAACTCGGTGACCGGCGAAATTAAATCCAAAGGCGACTTTGGTGACCGTTTTAATTGTTCTCAGCGACATTATTACGGTGATCGGCGAAGTTACTAGACGTCGTGCTAGCGAAATTATTTACCAGCGAATTTGATCAGCTAGCATAATTACCCAGCGAATTTAATTGATCAGAGGAATTACCCAGCGAATTTAAGTGATCAGAGGAATTACCCAGCGAATTTAAGTGATCAGAGGAATTAATCAGCGAATTTGTTCCAGCGAATTTAAAAAGTCAGCATTATTATATCTACTCTACCAGCAAATTTATAATTTCTCTATCAACATATTTAACTTGGCTTGTCAGCATAATTAGCGTAACCCGGCGAAATTAACTTGGTTTGCCAGCAAAATTAGCTAGAGGAATTAAAAGGTAAAAAAAAATTGGTAACGGTGTAATTTGGTAACCACCGTTTACGGAAATATTCTGTACGGTTTTCTCAGTCTGTTACGTTTAAAATGTCGAACATGAAGAGTTTGAATGCTCCTAAGATGATGAAGGTGGAGAACTATCTTACATGGAAGGACAGCTTCAAATCCTTCATTGAATCTCAGGATGCACGCATGTGGATATGTATTGAAGATGGGTACATAAACCCAGTACATGATTTTGAGGGCAGACCACGTAGAACAGATTATGCGAACATGCAAGAGGCTGATAAGAAAATGTATGAAGCTGAAAAGAGAGCCTTAGCTACTATCAGGATGTCCTTACCTGATGGCATAAAGCATACCTTTAATAAGTACTCTAATTCAAAGGATATGTGGGATGCATTACAAAAGCGATATCAGGGAAATGAGAGTGCTGCTCAGGCATTCATGGCAGAGATAGTGCCAGTTGATGAGGCTAAAAGTACTGTGAGTGATGCTGAATCTGAAGTGAAAAATGCTGAAGCAAAAGTGGATGCTGAAGTAGAAAAAGAAGTACAATCTAATTCTGTGTGTTTAAGATGTCGTGAACTACAGGGTGAGGTTGACAGGTTGTCAACACAAAACCAAAGTCTGGTGAGCGAGATGTCTAGCATTAAAGAGTCAAACTTTTTTTTCAAAAAGAAACGAATCTTTATACTTGAAGAAGATAAAGGGCTATGAAAGTGAAATTGAAGCTTTAACATGCAAGTTAAATGAAAAACTTCAAGTAATAGATTTAGCTCACGAAATGATGGCTGAGAAAACAAAAAAGAATTCTGAAAAATGCAAAGAGTTGTCAGATGCACAACTCAAAATTATTGAACTTGAACAGAAATTAAGTCAATAGAGAGATTCGTCTTTTGTCATGAAACACATGATGGGTGGGTTAAAGAAAAGTAATGACAAGACCACTGTGGGCTTCTAGGGCTTTAATGAAGTCCCACCTCCTCTTAGTCATGACTATTCTTTTCTGCCTGATGAAGATGAGCTAGCAGACTATATGTCAACCGCACCAAGTAGTTTCGCATCTACATCAAGTCAAGGTGAGGAGTCTGAGGGCGATGATGCTAAGAAGAACAATAACAGGGAACATTTCAAAAAGCACAATTCACCTCCAAAGGGCAAAAATCAAACTTTTGTTAAAAAGATTAATTTTGTTCAAGGTAGTGATATGAAAAATGAAACCGCTATTATTGAAAAAGAATCAAATGTAGAGTTTGCTAAAAATAAAAACAAAGAAATATCATCAAAGCAAACTGAACAAAATTCTTCCAAGGCATCATCACCATCTGATAAGGGATCTACCTCAGAGACTCCAGCAAAGAAGTCTTTGAAAAGGAGATCGTGCTTCAGGTGTCACACCAAGGGACATGTAGCTAGCTGCTGTCCTAACAAAAATAGTGAAGCACAAATGAGTGACAAACAGAGAGGGAAATTACCAGAGAAGAGTGGTGATAGTGAGGAGAAAGGTTCAAATTCTCCAAAGAAATCTGCTCCTAAGCAACCACAAAATGTTGATGTTGGTGTAGATAAGGCTGAAAAAGGAACTCCACAAGTTCCTCGTTTTCAAAGAAATCAACAAAGATTTCAGCCTAGATCTCCACCAGGCAGATTTGAGAGACCTAGAAGCAGTTCACCAAGAATGAACAATCAAAATACAAATAATTTCAGAAGTCAAGGTCAATATCAAAATCGATACCAGAATAATGGTGGTCGAACTTTTTATAACAATGGCTTTAGAAATTACAACAATAATGCTTCTTGGAATCAAAATTCAAGGTTTCAAAATCAAAATTTCCAAAGGTCAAATAGTCCAAATGTATATAGGAACCCTCAGGACCAAAGACCTAGTGGAAATCAAAATAAAATTCCATCAACAGGTCTCAGATCCAAGACTCCAGTTAGGAGTAATGGTTATTGGATGGATGTTCCGGTAGTTGGTGAATTTGGACGACCCAAGACCATTAAGGCTTGGGTCCCCCAATCTAACTAATTTTTTAAGTTAATGTGTGCACGAGCTGCTAAGGAGGATTATCAACTTATGTTGATAGTGGCTGCTTCAGGCACAGGACGGGGGATGTGAGATTGTTGATATATATGTATTTTAAATGATTTAAATTAAGGTTCAAAGTGCTGAGTGGACACAGAAGATAACCTGGCAGATCTTTATACTAAAGCATTTGACAGGGCTCGCTTTGAACACTTAGTCGAACTCAACGGGATGAGGAATCCTGAATAACTGGTTTTTCATAAGAATTTTTGTAAATAGTTTACTGCTTTTCTTAAAAATCAAAAACATAAAAAAAATTGAAAAATCAAAAACATAAAAAAAATATAGAAAATCAAAAATGAGATTTCACTGTGTGAAAAAGAAGAAATGATAGTACATCGGAAAGTTAGACTATCACACTGAAATTGAACCATAAATTGCTTGAGTGTGATAGCAGCTTCATCATATGATGTACCAGTAGGCAAAAAGCATGAAATAATCAACTTACCAATGTGATATAAACTTAAATGAACTGAATATGAGTGGGGAACACATCAGTGGTGTATGGTTTAATGACCTTAATTCTTGTGTTGATAGATTGCCAAAATCTGAAGTTTTGGGTCTTTATACTGTTATTTCATCTGGGGATATCTTGGCTGTCTTTCTGTACAGAACTAAAATTGTACATGACCTCAGGAAAGAAAGTCACTTGGTATTAACTCATTTCTATTTGAATGTCTGTATGTTGTCCCGATACACACAATTTTGATCTGATTCTGAAATCTTCTCTGAAAAAAAAGTCGTGTACCTCCTCTGCTGCATCCAGATATATGCTGACCTAGAGGTGCTAGGCAACGACAGCTTCTGCTGCATCCAGATACATGCTGACCTAGCTGTACGTTGTCGCGCTATAGATCTAATACACCCGAAAGAGGCCCTCAAGTGCCCAAAAGAAACCCAAGAAACCTATATCAAACTGAGAAAATCTCATTTGATCTGTATATTATACCATCTCTACTAAAGATCTATTATGTTCTCTTCTCAACCTATTCCCAGTTAAGATTTCAGAAATCTGGATTGGACTTGTGAAATATGTGGTAGGGAAGATACTTGCATGATAGAGTGTGTTGTTTATATTTCCAGGATTTGATTAGTATTTATTTGGGTGTTCATAGTTAAGCAATCAAAACATGATAAAACAGATTATATGCAGACCTAGACATAGTCAGGATATCTTAAAGGATGACATCAGTATACTCACCTACTACAATGAATCTTTGTGCATACCTTGATCGCAGGGGTATATCCTGAAGTGGGACACACTAGTATTTCAGTATAATAAAATTACCTTAACGTATCATACGGTAATGGTACTTGAAATGTTCATGCATTTTGTTTAAGTGGACAAACATACTGGTAATCGTCTTGAACTGCTTTTCACTAAAAATTACATAAAGAATTATCTAATTGTGTGAAACAGTTTGATTGTGCTGATATGATCTTCTTACCAGTGATTCTCACAAAAATAGAGTGTTTATTGTTTTGTATTTACTTGCTTTCAGAAAATATAAAAATCCAAAAATAGTGTCTTTTTCTGTTTAAATTCTTAATGTACGGAAAACTGTTATTCTTGGAGGAATTGTTACTGATAGGGGGAGACGGTGTTAGAAAGTGAGTTCAAAATTTTAAATCATGCAGGTTCTTGTGTGTTGAACAAAAGGTTTTGCGTGTTGGTGATGAAATTGAAAATGCTTAATCGGTGATACAGTTTAACTAATCTCTTGAAAAATAATAATTTATTTAACTTTGTTGAAAAATTCTTATGGTTTCTCGAGATGGTTGTTTTATAGTATACAGATTGAAGCAGTTTGATGCTGAGAAGTTGCTGAGAAGATGAGAGTTTGATTGGATACATGGTAGAACCTCCTTTCTATATTGTAGACAAGATTGAAGAGTTTGAAGATTGTTGTGCAAATGCTGAACTGGAGTTTACTCAAGTGCTAACGTTTTGAAGATTTGGTGATTGGATGCATCAGCTTAGGGGGAGTCTGTTGCTGACAGAAGCTATTGTAGCTGAAGCTATCCAAAGACCAAAGACAGTGCAAGACTACGTGAAGATTGACAGAAGACTAAAGACAAAGTTTTGACCGAAGACAAAGTTTTTATGAAGCTATTGTCAAGGGGGAGTTTGTTGGTGCATATTTGTGACAACAGCTTAGATTTGGTCTTTGGATATCTTGTAATTAGTTAAACGATAAACAGTTATCGGGTTTAGCTTTGTATTAGTGAAATAATAGAGTTTGGGCTAAACTGAACCCAATTGGATGTAGGGGGGACGAATTGGGCCTTGCCCATGTAGGAAACCCTAGTCCAATTAGTAAACCTTGTGTTATATAAACAAGGTTAAGATGTAGGGTTTAGGTTAATCAGCTAAAACAGTTTGTGATAGAGTATTTTCGTGAGAGCAATTAGGCTTGGACGAAATTTGTAGTTGGTTAGGGTTTGAGTGATTGTAATTCTCGTAATCGATAATCAATAGAAACCCAGTTTGAAAGTGATTGCTGATTGCTGTTCCTACACGTTTTCTGCATATTCTGATCAAGAGGATTCCGCACTCTTGATCGGATTGACAATTCTGTGAAGATCCATACACATCAAGGGGACCTACATAAACCGAGCGTCACGGTCAGAGATGATGTCACGAGGCGTCCCATGATTACAGATGATCTCGTTGGTGTAGATTCGGGCTAATCGTTCTACCTTGTAGTCTTCCCGTATTGGCAAGAAGTGGGCTGATTTGGTTAAACGATCAACAACAACCCAAATGCTGTCGTGACCTGATGACGTGTGTGGAAGCTTTGTTATGAAGTCCATAGCTATACTCTCCCACTTCCACATGGGGATTGGGGGTTGCTCGAGTAAGCCAGAGGGCCTTTGATGTTCAGCCTTGACCCTTGCACAGGTCAGGCACTTCCCAACGTAGAGAGCAATATCCCTTTTCATACCCGGCCACCAGTATTTGTAGCGAAGATCCTGGTACATTTTATCGGCACCAGGATGAATAGAATACCGGGATTTGTGGGCTTCGTCCATCAAAATCTGTCGCAAATTGGTCCGCTTAGGGATCCAAATTCGGTCCAGAAAGTGGAATATCCCATTCGATTTATTCACCAGTTGAGCCCCATCGTGATAGATTCGTTCCTTCTTCAGTGTGCGTCCATTGAAACAGGCATGCTGGGCCTCGCGGGTGAGGGTTTCGAGATCGTATTGGGCTTGGGTATCGTGAATGCTGAGCAAATAACTCTGTCTGCTAAGAGCGTCGGCAACGACATTTGCTTTGCCTGGGTGATAACGAATCTCACAGTCGTAATCTTAAGGAGTTCTACCCATCGGCGTTGACGCATATTAAGTTCTTTCTGATCAAAGATATGTTGTAGGCTCCTATGATCAGTGAAGATCGTACACTTGGTACCATACAGGTAGTGTCACCAAATCTTTAATGCAAAAACAACCGCGCCTAGCTCGAGATCATGGGTCGTATAGTTCTTCTCATGGATTTTGAGCTGTCGAGATGCGTAAGCTATAACCTTGTCTCGTTGCATGAGAACACAACCAAGACCAAGGTTGGAAGCATCACAATAGACAATGAAACCATCGTTTCCATTGGGCAATGTGAGAACAGGAGCACTGCAGAGCATATGCTTGAGGGTTTGAAAGGCAGACTCTAGTTCGGTTCCCCAAACAAAAGGCTTGTCTTTATGCGTAAGAGCGGTAAGCGGCACAGCGATCTTAGAGAATCTTTCGATAAATCGTCGATAATAGCCCGCTATTCCGAGAAAAGAACGGACTTCAGATGGGTTCTTTGGCGTAATCCAACTCTTAACTGCTTCAATCTTCGCAGGATCGACATGAATACCCTGACTATTGACAATGTGACCCAGAAACTGAACCTCCTCTAACCAGAATTCACACTTTGAGAACTTGGCATAGAGTTGATTCCCCTGGAGTAGTTCGAGAACCAAACGTAGATGTTGTGCGTGTTCGGCTTTCGATTTGGAATAGATCAAGACATCGTCGATGAATACGATGACGAAACGGTCGAGATATGGCTTACACACGCGATTCATCAGATCCATGAAAACCGTGAGTGCGTTGGTTAAACCAAAAGGCATAACAACGAATTCGTAGTGGCCGTAGCGGGTGCGAAAAGCGGTTTTAGGTATATCCTCCTCTTGAATGCGTAGCTGGTGATAGCCTGAATGGAGATCGATCTTCGTGAAACACGTAGCACCTTGTAGCTGGTCAAATAAGTCGACGATGCGAGGCAGGGGATATCGGTTCTTGATGGTTAGCTTATTCAATTCCCGGTAGTCGATGCACATCCTGAACGACCCATCCTTCTTTTTAACGAAGAGGACTAGTGCGCCCCAAGGAGAGGTGCTCAGGCGAATGAAGCCTTTCTCAAGTAATTCCTGGAGTTGGTTCGAGAGTTCGCGCATTTCAGACGGCGCGAGTCGATAGGGAGCTTTGGCTACAGGGTTGGCTCCAGGAATGAGGTCGATACGGAAGTCAATATCACGACTTGCCGGAAGTCCAGGAAGGTCATCAGGGAACACCTAAGGAAATTCACGGACCACAGGAACGTCTTTTACTTCTATCTTCCTTTTCTTTTCCTTCTCCACTACTACAATGTTAGCCAAGAAAGCCCTGTATTCCTTGCGGAGATACTTGCTAGCTTGGACGCATGACATGAGTTTGAGACCCATTGTTAGGATCTGAGTTTGGATTGATTGTGATTTGTGTTTGAATTTAGATGAACAAATGAAAGAGTAGTGCAGCGGAATTTAAATGGAACCAAACTTTTCACAATCAAACAGAAGAAATGCTTTCAATCATACATTTTCAACACTGAATCAAATGATTAAATTTATTTTCAAACTCTGATTACAATGTGTGTATGATATGCAAACTCCCCCTCAGCCCGAGTTCAGTGTTTGTTCGTGCGGAAAGAAGATGGTGAAAGAGCTAAACAGAACAGTACAGAGTACTGTTCTATTTATAGGCACTTGCAAACCACTGAGCATCTAAGCTGACGTCACCATGAAAGTGACATCTAACCTCCTAACAAACTCTAACCTCTGATCTATACAAACACTGCTATGCTAACTACTGATATTACATTTCAATACATAAAGCAAATATCAATTGCTGCTGCATCCTTCCACTGTTGTGAACCCAGCAGTACTTGTCATGATCAGCAGTGCTTGAACCATGGCAGTAGATTGAGCAGCAGAGCTTTAGTTCTTCAATCAGTCCTTAACTTGATTAGCAGTTGTAGGTCAGCAGTTTGCATGATCAGTAGATAGGAGGTCAGCAGATGTTGAAACCACTTTCAAGGGGAGAGACTTGCAATCAAACATCTGTTTATTCTGGATCCACTGCCCTGATCCAGTTTTGGCTTTCATTATCTGTTCCTTTGGTAGGGTTCAGTCCCAACAATCTCCCCCTGGAACAGATAATGCCAAAACTCTTCATTATTGTAGATCTTTATTGTCTCAACAACAGTTCCCTTATTTGCCCTTTGTGTAGCTCCCCTTGATGTGTATGGATCTTCACAGAATCGTCTTTCCAATCAAGAGTGCGGAATCCTCTTGATCAGAATAAGCAGAAAACAAGTAGATGAACAGAAAACAGCAATTCAATCAAACCGGATCTTTATTGATTATGTATCAAACTGATTACAATCAATCAAGATCCCTCACAACCCCTAATTTCATCCAAAACTAAAGCTCTCACGAAATTGCTCTCTCACAAACTGTTTTGGCTGATTAACTGATTAACTTTAAACCCTAATGTCTAACCTTGTTTATATAACACAAGGTTTACAACTGGGCTAGGTCAAACATCATGGGCTGCGAATTGGACAGGCCCAATTCGCCCCCCATCACCCAATTCTTTGGGTTTAGTTAGCCCAAACATTACAACTAACTATTACAAAGCTAAACCCGCTAACCGTTTATCGCTTAACCAATAACAAGATATCCAAAGACCAAATCTAAGCTGTTGTCACAAACATGCACCAACAAACTCCCCCTTGACAATAGCTTCATAAAAACTTTGTCTTGAGTCAAAACTTTGTCTTCAGTCTTCTTGCAATCTTCATGTAGTCTTGCACTGTTTTTGGTCTTTGGATAGCTTCAGCTTCAATAGCTTCTGTCAGCAACAGACTCCCCCTAAGCTGATGCATCCAATCACCAAATCTTCAACACGTTAGCACTTGAGTAAACTCCAGTTTAGCATTTGCACAACAATCTTCAAACTCTTTAACTTTGTCTGCAATATAGAAAGGAGTTTCTACCATGCATCCAATCAAACTCTCATCTTCACACTTCACAGCAACTTCTCAGCAACAAACCGCTTCAATCTGTATACTATAAAACAAACATCTCGAGAAACCATAAGAATTTTTCAACAAAGTTAAATAAATTATTATTTTTCAAGAGACAGTTAAACTGTATCAAAGATTAAGCACTTTCAACTTCATCAACAACACGCAAAACGTTTTGTTCAACACACAAGAACTTGCATGATTTAAAATTTTGAACTCACTTTCTAACACCGTCTCCCCCTATCAGTAACAATTCCTCCACGAATAACAGTTTTCCGTACGTTAAGAATTTTAAAACAGAAAAAGACACTATTTTTGGATTTTTATATTTTTCTGATAGAAAGTAAATACAAAAACAATAAACACTCTATTTTTGTGAGAATCACTGGTAAGAAGATCATATCAGCACAATCAAACTGTTTCACACAATTAGATAATTCTTTATTCAATTTTTAGTGAAAAGCAGTTCAAGACGATTACAGTATGTTTGTCCACTTAAACAAAATGCATGAACATTTCAAGTACCATTTCCATATGATACGTTAAGGTAATATTATTTACTGAAATACTAGCGTGTCCCACAACAGGATATACCCCCACGATCAAGGTATGCACAAAGATTCATCGTAGTAGGTGAGTATACTGAATTCATCCTTTAAGATATCCTGACTGTGTCTAGGTCTGCATATAATCTGTTTTATCATGTTTTAATTGCTTAATAATGAACACCCAAATAAATACGAATCAAATCCTGGAAATATAAACAGCACACTCTATCATGCAAGTATCTTCCCTACCACATATTTCACAAGTCCAATCCAGAGTTCTGAAATCTTAACTGGGAATAGGTTGAGAAGAGAACAGAATAGATCTTTAGTAGAGATGGTATAATATACAGATCAAATGAGATTTTCTCAGTTTGATATAAGTTTCTTGGGTTTCTTTTGGGCAGTTGAGGGCCTCTTTCGGGTGTATTAGATCTATAGCGCGACAACGTACAGCTAGGTCAGCATGTTCTGGATGCAGCAGAAGCTGTCGTTGCCTAGCACCTCTAGGTCAGCATATATCTGGATGCAGCAGAGGAGGTACACGATTTTTTTCAGAGAAGATTTCAGAATCAGATCAAAATTGTGTGTATCGGGAAAATATACAGACATTCAAATAGAAATGAGCTAATTCCAAGTGACTATCTTTCCTGGGGTCATGTACAATTTTAGTTCTAACAGACAGACAGCCAAGATATCCCTAGATAAAACAACAGTATAAAGACCCAAAACTTCAGATTTTGGCAATCTATCAACGCAAGAATTAAGGTCATTAAACCATACACCACTGATGTGTTCCCCACTCATAATCAGTTCATTTAAGTTTATATCACATTGGTAAGTTGATTATTTCATGCTTTTGCCTACTGGTACATCGTATAATGAAGCTGCTATCACACTTAAGCAATTTTGATTCAATTTTAGTGTGACAGTCTATCTTGCCAATGTACTATCACTTCTTCTTTTTCACACACTGAAATCTCATTTTTCATTTTTCAATTTTTTTTATGTTTTTGATTTTTCAATTTTTTTGTATTTTTGATTTTTTAGAAAAAAGCAGTAAACTATTTACAAAATTCTTATGAAAAACCAGTTATTCAGGATTCCTCATCCCGTTGAGTTCGACTAAATGTTCAAAGCGAGCCCTGTCAAATGCTTTAGTATAAAGATCTGCCAGGTTATCCTCTGTGTCGACTCGATGTAATTCAATTAGTCTCTTTTCAGCACAATCCCGTATAAAATGATGACGTATGTCAATATGTTTTGTGCGACTGTGATTCACGGGATTATTAGTTATTGAAATAGTGGCATTATTGTCTATCATAATAGGAGTACGAGTGAAATCCAAACCGTAATCGCGCATCTGCTGTTGTATCCAGAGAACCTGAGAGCAGCAGCTTCCAGCAGCAATATATTCAGCTTCACACGTAGATGTAGACACACAGGATTGCTTCTTGCATTGCCAAGACACGATCCTGCCTCCTAAGAACTGACAACCACCAGTTGTAGACTTTCTGTTCGATTTGCATCCTCCAAAGTCTGAGTCAGTGTAAGCAACAAACGTCAAATCACTATCAGCTGGATACCACAACCCAAGTTTAGGTTTCCCCTTCAAGTAACGAAGAATCCGCTTCACTGCTTTCATGTGTGACTCTTTAGGATTCGCCTGATATCTGGCACACAAGCATACGGCAAACATGATGTCAGGTCTTGAAGCAGTCAAGTACATCAGAGAACCAATCATTGCCCTGTATTGAGTAGGATCAACGTCTTCAGTACTTTCATGATCTGGGCCAAGATTGTGATTTTCACATATGGGTGTGTTGGAAGTAGAGCAATCATTCATTTTGAACCGACTCAAAATGTCATACACATACTTTGTTTGATGAATAAACATCCCATCCTCCTTCTGTTCAACTTGTAATCCCAGAAAGTAAGACAGCTCACCCATAGCACTCATTTCGAACTTGCTCTTCATCACCTGCTCGAACTTTTTACACATGCTTTCATCAGATGACCCAAAGATGATGTCATCCACGTACACCTGCACCAGCAGAAAATCTTCCTTCTTTCTCTTGATGAACAGTGTACTGTCAATCTGACCTCTTTCAAAACCATTCTTGATCAGATGTGTAGACAGTGTCTCGTACCACGCCCTGGGAGCTTGATGTAACCCATACAAAGCCTTATCAAGTTTGTACACTCGATCTGGATAATCTGGATCAACAAACCCATCTGGTTGTGAGACATACACCACTTCTTAGACTTTCCCGTAAAGAAACGCACTCTTCACGTCTAGTTGGTAAACTTTGAAGCCCTTGAAAGTTGCGAAAGCCAGAAACAAACGAATTGCCTCCAACCTTGCCACTGGTGCAAACACTTCATTGTAATCTATCTCTTCTTGCTGATTGATACCTTTGACAACCAATCGAGCCTTGTTTCGCGTGACTATACCTCTTTCATCCTTCTTGCACCTAAACACCCATTTAGTGCCAATTTCTCTTTCACCTTTAGGAAGATCAACCAACTCCCAAACCTTCAACTTAGCAAACTGGGCTAATTCCTCTTGCATAGCTTCAACCCATGAATTGTCTTTAAGAGCCATATGAATGTTCTTCGGCTCCTCTTGGGAAATAAAGCAACTATACAAGCACTCGTTCACAATCCCAGTCTTCTCAATCGACACAAATAAACCAGTATTCGCTGCTATGCTTCTTCTCGTCTGAACACCTGCAGTAGGATCTCCAAGTATCATGTCAACTGGATGATCCCTATTTGCTCGTGTAGTTGCAACAGCATCGACTACTAGATTGTCACCTAGGTTTGATCCAACCTCCCCCTGAATATTCTGATTTGCAAACGGATTAATGAAATCCTCCCCCTGATTGGGTTCGGGTTCACCATCACTTGAATCAGTATCAGCAGCATCTTGGGAAGTTTCCGGAGCATCTGTCATATCAACATTTGATCTAGGCATGAACTCGCCTTCATTATCTCCATTTATCACTGTTTGAATCAGCTGAGACTCATCTGCATTGGAAAACTCAGGAATATTAAATGATTTAAAAACACTTTCATAATCATATAATATAGCTGGTCCGCTCGTTGACTGTTGAGGTTTGTAGGAAGTAATTTCAACATTAAACACAACCTCAATTTTACCAGTTTTTAGATTAAAAACCCTTTTATTCGGTGCGCCAGGTACGTAACCTAGAAAGTAGCCTTCGTCAGCCACCTCACCGAATTTTTGTTTATCTTTATTTCGCACAATGGTGCAGGGTAATCCAAATGGTTCAAAGCCTTCTAAGTTTGGTTTCTTGTTAAACATTAACTCATGACAAGTTTTGTTAAAACGTTTAACAGTCAAAACTTTGTTTAGGACATAGCAAGCTGTATTCACAGTTTCTCCCCAGAAAAGAACTGGTAGCTTAGAATCTGAAAGCATTGTCCTAGCGGCTTCAATCAACGTCCTGTTTTTCCTCTCAGCGACTCCATTCTGTTGAGGCGTATAAGGAGCTGAATATTGATGTTCAATTCCCTTGCGAAGACAATAGAGATCTAGAATGCGATTCTTGAACTCCGTGCCATTATCACTCCTTATCCTCTTGATCTTTGCATCATGGACGTTTTCCAATTTTGTAAAAAGATCTATCAACATCTCTGTTGTCTCATCTTTTGTACCTAAAAAGAAAACCCATGAATAACGTGAGTAATCATCAGTGACAACTAAACAATAGTACTTTCCACCTATGCTCCTCACGTTCACTGGACCAAATAAATCCATATGAAGTAATTCGTAAGGGGCATCTATGGAATTTACTGTTTTTGATTTGTGAGATTTCTTGTGTTGTTTTCCCTTTTAACATGGAAGACATTTGTCTTCCACTTGAAACCTCCGCAGTGGAACCCCTTTCACTAGCTCATTTTTAACAAGGTAATTCATTTTTCGAGGGTGAATATGGGCCATGCGTCTGTGCCACAACATCGATTCAGCTTCAGATGCTTTTGATAGTAAACACGCCACCACTGCAGTTGGATCCTTAGCACCGATGTCCATGACATAAGTGTCATTTCTCCTTGGCGCTCGCATCACTATCCAATCGTCCGGTATCTCCAAACCTGGTTTCAACACTAATGCCTCATTCTTGGTAAAATGGACCGAGTGACCCTTGTCGCAGACTTGTGACACGCTCATGAGATTGTGTTTAAGCTGCTCCACATAGTTCACTTTGTCCAGTGTTATCTTCCCATTGGTCACCTTTCCTCGTCCTGTAATTCTACCACCTTTCGCACCCGCAAAATTCACATGTCCTCCATCATAATCTTCAAATTCAGTCAACAATCTCGCATCCCCCAACATGTGCCTAGAGCAACCACTATCAACATACCACAAGTTGATAATCCTCCTTAGCAGCTCCTGCACACACCAACCAAGAAATTAGTTAGATTGGGGGACCCAAGCCTTAATGGTCTTGGGTCGTCCAAATTCACCAACCACCGGAACATCCATCCAATATCCATTACTCCTACCTGGAGTCTTGGATCTTAGACCTGTTGGAATTTGATTTTGATTTCCACTAGGTCTTTGGTCCTGAGGGTTCCTATGTGTGTTTGGACTATTTGACCTTTGAAAATTTTGATTTTGATTCCAAGAAGCATTATTATTATAATTTCTAAAGCCATTGTTATAAAAATTTCGACCACCATTATTTTGGTATCGATTTTGATATTGACCTTGACTTCTGAAAGTATTTGTATTTTGGTTGTTCATTCTTGGTGAACTGCTTCTAGGTCTCTCAAATCTGCCTGGTGGAGATCTAGGCTGAAATCTAGGTTGATTTCTTTGAAAACGAGGAACTTGTGGAGTTCCTTTTTCAGCCTTATCCACACCAACAGCAACTTTCTCTGGTTGCTTAGGAGCAGATTTCTTTAGAGAGTTTGACTCTCTCTCCTGCTTATCACCACTTTTCTCTGGTGACTTCTCTCTCTTCCTCTCATCCACTTGTGCTTCATTCCTTTTGTTAGGACAGCAGCTAGCTACATGTCCTTTGGTGTGACATTTGAAGCACGACATCCTCTTCGAAGACTTCTTATCTGAAGCCTTTGAACTAGATTCAGGCTTTGATGATGATGCCTTAGAAGGATCTGGTTCAGTTTGCTTAATTTCAGAATTTTCTTTGTGTTTATTTTTAGCAAACTCTACGTTCGACTCATTTTCAATAACAGCTGTCTCGTTTTTCATGTCACTTCCTTGAACAAAATTTATCTTTTTAGCAAAAGTCGAATTTTTATTCTTAGGTTGTGAAGTTTTCTTTTTCAAAACTGGTTTGCTGTTATCATTCTTCTTAGCATCATCACACGACTCATCACCTCGACATGCTGTGGAACTACTTGGTGCTGTTGACATAAACTTTGTTAGCTCATCTTCATCAGGTAGGAATGAATAATCATGACTAAGAGGAGGTGGGACTTCATTAAATCCTTGGAATCCCACACTAGTCTTGTCATTACTCTTCTTTAACCCACCCATCATATGTTTCATAACAAAAGTAGAATCTCTGAATTGACCCAATTTCTTTTCAAGTTCAACAATTCTGAGTTGAGCATCTGACAACTCTTTGTTTTTATCAGAAATCTCTTTTGTTTTTTCAGCCATCATGTCATGAGCTAAGTCTATGACTTGAAGTTTTTCATTTAATTTGCAGGTTACGGCTTCAATTTCACTTTCATAACCTTTTAGTTTCTTCAAGTATGACGTTTCATTTCTTTTAGCAAAAAAGTTTGATTCTTTAATGTTAGACATCTCGCTTACCAAACTTTTGTTTTGTGCAGACAACCTGTCAACCTCACCCTGTAATTCACGACATTTTAAACACACAGAATTAGATTTTACCTCTCCTGTTTGTTTGTCAAGGTTGGCCATTAGAGCTGCAAGCTGAGCTTCCAATTGTTTATACTTAGCATCCTTTTCCTCAGCTACTCTTTCATGTTCAGACTTTTGTTTTTCATCTTCAGCACCTGTTGTCTGATCAACCTTCTTTTCTTCAGCTTTATTCTCTACCTTCACCTCAGCATCCACTTTCACTTCAGCATCATCTACTTTAGCTTCACCATCATCGATTGGAGTAATCTCTGCCATGAATGCTTGAGTGACATTCCCATCATTTTCTAAATGAATGCTCCAATCATATGAACCCTCTCTTGCAGTAGAGATCAATGCCTTTGAGCTAGAGTTGTTTGATGCATTCCTGTTGTTTGAACTCTGACTCGAATTTTCTTGCTTTTGTTTCTGACATTCCCTAGCAAAATGCCCATAACTTTGACAATTAAAGCACCTTACTTTGGTCTTGTCGAAACCAACACTTCTTCCCACAAATTTCCTTCCTGTTCTGTTCATGAACCTTTTCACACGCCTAGAAATCATGGCCATCTGCCATTGCAAATCCATCTCCTCAAGATCATCAGGGTCAATCTGATCATAGTCTTCATCTAAAGTAGCAGGATCAGATATCTTTCCCTGAATGTAGTTTTCATAAGAAGCCACAAACGAAGCAAGTAGAGCCAGATGCACTTCAGCAGACTTCACACTCATTGGCATTGACTTAGCACTACTACTCTGCTTAGACGCAGACGATTTCTTTACTCCTGATGATCCTCCTGAAGCAGCAACAAAACATACATCACCATCCTGATTCACCATAACCTACTCATTTTCACATGATAAAAACGCAGTAGCAGAGTCGCTAGAAGCGTTGTGAGATGAAGAAGATGTAAGCCCATTGTAAACCGCCGGATCTTGAACCTGATCATATCCAGTATCTTTCTTCTTCATGCTGAGTTCATAAGCTCTCAACTTTCCTACCACCTCTTCAAGCTCTTTTGTTTCATAATCTGCTTCACCCTTGATCATAAGAGTGTAGATATCCCACTTAGTAGGCAAAGCATCAAGCAGCTTGTCATTCTTCTCTACACCAGAATAGAAATCGATCTCATAATTGTCCATTTCTGACATCAGATGGTAGTAACGAGTGATGACGTCTTCAAGTGACTCATGCTTCATGTACTTGAAAACAGCAAACTGCTTCTTCAGTAGATTAATCTTGTTCTTGACATCAGCATTTCCAGGGTATCTTTTCTCCAGAGCATCCCACATATCCTTTGAGTTAGTGTACTTCTTGAAGGTATGTTTGATGCTATCAGGTAACGACATTTTGATTGCAGCCAAGGCTCTCTTTTCAGCCTCATACATCTTTTTATCATTATCTTGCATGTTCACATATTCTGTTCTACGTGGTCTGCCCTCAAAGTCGTGTGTAGGATTCACGTACCCATCTTCGATGCATATCCACATGCGCGTATCCTGATATTCAATGAAGGACTGAAAACGATCCTTCCATGTCAAATAGTTTTCCACCTTCATCATCTTAGGTGGTTTGTTGGTAGTACCAACCTCATCCTCCATCTTCAACAGCTCATTCAAAGTAGACATGTTCGACATTGTAACGTTGCAGACTGAGAAAACCGTACAAAGTTTGTCCGAAATCAGTGGTTACCAAATTACACCGTTAGAATCGTCTCGAAAAGACGAATCCAATGATATATAATGTCAAAAACCAAATTCGGGATTTTCCAGACTTTTTTTTTGTCCTAAAAATCACACGAACTCAACTGTACAAACGGTTCTGTCAAACGAGCTACGGATCAATTTCTATTTGCAAAACACTGAAAATTTTCCGACGCTTGCCAACTGAAATTCCACCACTGTTATTAATTTCGCTGGATTAACTTTGCTAGGTTAAATTCGCTGGTTTTGAAGGTTAATTTCGCTAGTTTAGTTTGCAGGATTAGTTCGCTGACAAGTCTGTTAATTTCGCTGAGCAGGTAATTTCGCCGGGTAACTAGTTCGTTATAACGACGACTGATATAGTCGCCGAAACCGAGATAACTTCGCTGTGGAAAGTTATTCGGTTACCAAAGTCGCCTTTGGATTTTAATTTCGCCGGTAAATATGCTGGATAAATTCGCAGATCAATCAAATTCGCCCAGTAACAGTTAATTTCGCCCAGTAACTATGGAAACTCAATCTGTTCGAAAATTGTGAAGATTTTTCTGATTTTCTAACAACTTCCTGCAAAATCAAAGCAGCAAATCAGCAAAGAATTTCGAAAATTTTTCAAGAACCGATTGAATAAACTCAAGAACACGAAGAACAGTCTTCGAATCTTCAAGTCTATCAGCCGAAAACTTTTCCAGAATCAACCAAATCTTTCCAGAAATCCTGCAAACCACCAAACAAACAAACCAGAAGATCAAACAGCCAAAAAATTCGAAAATATTATCAAACCAAACAGAAAAATTCGAAAATTTTAAAACCCTAATTTTTTAGGTTTCACAAATTTCGAAAAATCTCCATGTTTCTGCAGCAATCAATTCTGAACCGAGCCTTCAAGAGCCTATTGCTCTGATACCAATTGTAGGTCCCCTTGATGTATATGGATCTTCACAGAATCGTCTTTCCAATCAAGAGTGCGGAATCCTCTTGATCAGAATAAGCAGAAAACAAGTAGATGAACAGAAAACAGCAATTCAATCAAACCGGATCTTTATTGATTATCTATCAAACTGATTACAATCAATCAAGATCCCTCACAACCCCTAATTTCGTCCAAGACTAAAGCTCTCACGAAATTGCTCTCTCACAAACTGTTTTGGCTGATTAACTGATTAACTTTAAACCCTAATGTCTAACCTTGTTTATATAACACAAGGTTTACAACTGGGCTAGGTCAAACATCATGGGCTGCGAATTGGACAGGCCAAATTCGCCCCCCATCACCCAATTCTTTGGGTTTAGTTAGCCCAAACATTACAACTAACTATTACAAAGCTAAACCCGCTAACCGTTTATCGTTTAACCAATTACAAGATATCCAAAGACCAAATCTAAGCTGTTGTCACAAACATGCACCAACACTTTGAATTGCAATTCAAAAGTTAAGGCATATGTATCATCATCATCCCTGCTAAGTGGAAGATCAAGGAGATCCTGCAAATCTTCAAGACTCAGGCCAAGAGCTTGTTCCCTTGTTAATTTCTTCACTTCGCCATCAGACCTGATCATAGTCAATACGTGGGTCTGTTTATCAGTTTTCCACTTTTGTACTTTTGAGCCTGATGGGTTTCTTGGGAGATTTTTATTTGTGGAGGAATTTGGTGATGCTGGCCTGTTCATGACTGGCTGAGCAGTACTTGCAGATTGTTCCAGTTCAGATTCTTCTTTCAACATTAACATAATGCCCTTTTTCACAATGTCATTTCCGGCAATTAGATCTTGAACTGTTTCAGCACCCAACTGGTTTTGACTCCTTCTTTTGTAGATGGCAGCACCAGTAGGAGTAGTGGTTCTTTTGACTTGCAGCTTTGGTGGTCTTTTTGAAACCTCTGCTTTGGAGTAATCAGGTTTTTGTGGAGCTGTTGGATCTTTCTTCCTAAGTTCCTCCAACCTTTTATAGGTGGCCCTGACCCTCGCTTCTCCCCACTTAGACACAGAGTTCTTTGACCCATATTCAGCAATTATCAGCTCCTCTTTCATTCTCTTCAGCTCTAAGGCTTTGTCAGCTTCAACCTGTTTGAATTTTTCAGGGGGGGTCTGCTGGACATTATCTTTGATCATTTCATGAATCCTGGCTACTTCTTCTTCAAGCTCAAGAATGGTCCAGTTTTTATACATGTGTTTCTCCCCCTCGTATTTCTTGTAGGTCATGATATTTTCAATGTAGTCTTTTCTTAGGGTCTCATCTGCCCTTTCTGAAATTTGTTGACTAACATTTTTGGCAAATTGTTCCATTGATCTGACCTGTGTAAGGAGAAACTGATAGTTTTGCTGAAATTCCCTATCAGATTTCCCTTGTTTGTTTTCGTTAGCAATATCCTCTGCTTTCTTGGCTTTGATTTCCAAATATTCTTTAATGTTGTTTGGCCTAGGATATCCTCTAACTGAAGGCAAGCTCCTTTTGGCAGGGTTGTCCTCATAGTAGAAAGATTTGATTTCATCTCTAACCGCTATGAGTTCTAAAGGAAACACAACACCTACAGGAGGTAATGGCTTTTGAGTTTGAGTTGAAGAGAGAGGAATGGGTTTTGAAACTGTGAAAAGTGCTTGGGATTTTGAAGCTGTTGGTGGTGGTGATGGAGAATCATCATCTGATATGATAACCCTTCTCCTTTTTATTTTAGGAGATGCAGATGATGTTTTGGGTGGAACAGTGGAAGTGATTTGAGTGGCAGTGGTTTGTGACTGACTAACAGCTGTTGAAACAACTGGTGTTTCAACCACTATTGTCATTACAGCAGATGTTGTAACATCTGATGTCTTCTGCTTTATGGCAGGAAGTGATGGTAGAGATGTTGTTTTTGGTGGTGATTAGGCAGTGGTAGTGATGTGTGTTGAAGTGGTGTGTGTTGAAGTGAGAGCAGTTGTTGTAACAACTGAGGTACCAGCAGATGTTGGTACAACAGAGGTTGCAACAGCTGTTTGGGTGGAGGTTTGATGTTGGAGGCTTTTGGATGATGGTTTTGGAGTATGCTTTTGAAAACTGGATGGTGTGGATTTGGGTTTCCTTACTTTTCTAGTAAGATTTCTTTTTGGAATAGGATTTTGATCATCCTTTTCACCAGAACAACCCTATTCATTCAGCTTCATGAAAGCTCTCTTCTCCTCATTCCACTTTGATAAATCTTTTGCTTCTCTATCCCTTTTTACACTTATGATACCATCATCAAGTGCATTCTGGGTCACATCAACCTTCTTGCTTCCATCTGGCAAGGGAATTTCTCTAAGCATTGCATCTTTTTCTGTATCAAGATATAGCCCATTATCAATCCCTTTCTTTATCCACTCCTTAATTTTCTCCCCCTTTTTGGCATTATCTGAGGGAATTCATCAATGAAGAGAACTGTCGGAGGAGCAGTGCCAGTGGTTGTCAACAGATGGGCCTTGAGAGCCTTAATGTCATCCTTTGTATCTTTGTACCTAGACTCCATTACATTTTTGAGCTCTTGAACATGTTTTTCATGCTGCTGCTCAGCCATCTGGTGTTGTTGGTGGAGAAATGGTTGAAAAAGATTCCAGAGCTCATTTGTAACATCTGCTGGTGGTGGAGCAGGTGCTTGAGGTGGAACAGCAGTGGATTGTACCATTTGAACTGTCAACAACTGATGCAGCATGTCTTTGATTTCTGCAACGGTGGTATCCAGTTTTTCAACTCTGTCCGTCAATTCTTGGTACTTTAAACCATCACCTAATTTAATGGGATCATCTGATTTCCCACTAGCAGTGGTTTTATCAGAAGTTGAGGTAGGGAGTGTGCTCCAAACATCAACAACTGATGCCCCTTTTCTTGGTACTGGGGTCTTCTTCCTTCAACACTTGATAATCTTTTGATGGAACCAGTGGTTAATATAAACTCACTAGCAGATAACAGAGGTGTTATGGAAGGAATTGCCTCCAAGGAAGTCTTATTGATGTAACCACTGTCCAAGTGTAAACCTATAGGTTCAACACTTGTAGTGGCTGCTTCACTTGGAATACCACCAAGAGTTACTTCTAACTCAAGGGGTGTAACCTCCTCAAGTTGTGTTGGTGGGTTAGCAAAGATTGATACATCAGGCCCAGTCTTTTGTTGAGGTATATTCTCATGGACAGGTGATTGAGAAGGACTGGTTTATGCCAGGTTCAGATCAATTGCATCCAACAGTAGTTTGGTATTTGGTGGAATTGGGGATGTGAAGGTAGGTTTATAAAGCGAAATTGCCCCGGGTATTGGGCTGTGGAGGATGGAAACGAGTGCTTCCAGAGCCTCATGATGTGGTGACCCTTGTTGTACAACCTGTTCTTTTTGTGAAGAGACAGGAGGAGTTTCGGCTAGGGTTTGAGATATTTTTACCAACTGCTGTGAGGAAGTAGCAGCAGTGGTTTGTTGTGACTTTTGTGCTGTCACAGGCAGTTGCTCTGGTATCTCATCCTCCAGAGTTGCCTTTTTAATGGGTTAGGGGGGTTTATGATTTTTCTTTTTCGGTGGTTTTTTGGTGATTTTAGGTGTGGGTTTCAAGGCAGTTATTTGGCTACCTTGATCACCTTGAGCAGTGGGCTCAGCAGTAGATACCTGAGGAGCAGTGTTTGTGGCTAAAATCTGCTCAGGCACCTCTGCTTGTGTTTTGCAAGGTGTTGACATTCTTGTAAATGTTTCAAACGTTAAGCTTTTTATTTGAAAAGAGTCACCTTGATTTATTACCGCAATATCATTCTTACTGAATTTTTTCTCAAAATAATAGCTTAAAAATCTTGGAAAAAGTAAGAATGATTTCGTTTCAACATTTTTAACCAAATCAGTGAAGATTACCTTGGAATAGTTAAAATTTTCTCCTTGTAAAATAGCATATCCCAAGTTTTGAATCTTCAGTGGTATTTCATTAAAAGAAGTGGTTTTATTTGAAACACACACGAGGAGGGTATGGAATAAAAATCTTGTTGCAGGAGGGAAGAAGCCTTTTTCTAAGGTATCTATCTTCATCATTGTGTCTGCATACCCTCGCTCAATGAAGTCAATTTTTAACTCGTTTTTAGGGAAAGAATCTGTACCTTCCTGATCAGCGAGCTGAAAGACCTCAGATATGGATTGCGATGCTATTCGGACTGCTTTCTTCTGCAGAGTAGAGGTAATGGCTATGACATCTTCTCCTTGTTTTTCAAGGGTACAATTTTTCCAAAACTCTCTGAGTTTGCAGGTAAATGGGTGCATCAATGGTTAACAAAGTTTTGTACTTTGATGCGTTGATAATATCGAGGATGGAGTCAAATGTATCGATGGTGCCGGGTTTTGTGAGAAGACCCATTAGATTATGAGACGGTTTGTGTGGGATTTCGGTGGAGGTAGCCTTTTGAGAGGCCCATTTGGAAGATTTTGCGGATGATTTCGATTTTATCAATTTGAAGATGAGAATCGAAGATGAGAATGTGGAGAAATTTGATGGAATGGATTGGAAACTGCTTTGAGAAGAGAATATTTAAGAATTCAATTCGACAGTGAAACCTTGTTTGGGTTTTGAAAGGGGGTTTTATTGATGAAAAGTGAATGCTGACGTGGCAACAGTTACAAAAGGTCTGACCACTAAGTACTGTCCTCATGCCATCCCCTGGTGAAGTGAAGCACAGTACTTTTGAACAGTACAGTTTGTGAAAACAACTGGTGAAGGCAGTAATTGTAATGGTAATGGAGGACAGTGGATGCTTTTCACTATCAGTAGATAGCTCAGCAGTGGATACAACACTGATTATGACCATCAGTGGTTATCAAAGGAAAATGAGAACAGGGGATGACTTTCAGCAGTGGACAGACTTTTGTAGTAGCACAGACTTTTGAACCCATCAGTGGTTATGGCAGACTTTTAGGATTTTAAAGAAAAATTCATTTTTAGCTATTTTTAAGGATGGATTTTTTATTTTCTGAAAACATTTTAATGCTTTTATTCATAGAAAAACAGGATTTTGCCTGTTATTCCATGTTGAGCATGCTAATTCTAGAGATCAAGCTTTCAAAGGTGGATGTGTCTAATGCTTTGGTTAGCACATCTGCCAGCTGATCCTTAGTTGGAACATGATGCAGAGAAATCAAACCTTTTTCATAGCAATCCCTCACAAAGTGATGTCTGATGTCGATGTGTTTGGTGGTTGAATGGGAAACTGGATTTTTGATGATATTTTCTGCTGCCTGGCTGTCCAACATAAGTGGTGTCTTCAAGGCAGTGATACCAAAATCCAGTAACTGATTTTGAAGCCATAGCAGTTGGGCTGTACAGCTTGCAGCAGCTATATATTCTGCCTCAGTAGTGGATGTGGAAACAGCTGCTTGCTTTTTGCTTTGCCAAGACACTAAGCAGTTGCCTAGGAATTGGCACCCTCCTGAAGTGGACTTCCTTGTTTTATCACATCCAGCAAAGTCACTGTCTGAAAAACCTGAAAGCTCAATTTTACCATCAGCTGGATACCAGATACCAAGTGTGGGAGCACCTTTGAGGTATCTGAATATCCTTTTTACAGCAATAAGGTTTGACTTTCTAGGGGCTGATTGGGATCTTGCACAGACACATGTTGCAAACATGATATCTGGTCTAGATGCAGTTAGGTACAATAAAGACCCAATCATGCTTCTATATAAGGTCTGATCAACCAAATCATCCTTTTCTTCAGACATGACCAATTTATTGGTTGCAATGGGTGTACTACATGGCTTGCAATCATCCATATCAAATTTCTTTAAAAGTTCTTTGGCATATTTGCCTTGATGGATGAAAGTACCATTTTGCAGCTGCCTTACTTGGAGACCAAGAAAGCACTGGAGTTCACCCATTGCACTTATTTCAAACTCAGCTGTCATGAGTTGCCTGAACTCTTCACACATTTTATTACATGTGCTTCCAAAAATGATGTCATCCACATAAATCTGGACAATCATCAAATCCTTCCCTCTCCATTTTAAAAACAGTGTTTTATCAATCCTGCCTCTGGTGAAACCAATGGAAAGTAAAAAGGTGGACAGAGTTTCATACCAGGCTCTTGGTGCTTGTTTCAGGCCATACAAAGCTTTGTTTAGCTTGTAGACATGATCTGGATTAAATGGATCCTCAAAACCTGGAGGTTGACAAACATAAACCTCCTTTTGAATCTTACCATAGAGGAATGCACATTTGATATCCATTTGATACACCTTGATGTTGTGGTTGATAGCAAAGGCCATAAAAAGTCTGATAGCTTCAAGTCTTGCTACAGGGGCAAATGTTTCATCATAATCAATGCCCTCTTCTTGTCTGTAACCTTGAACCATAAGCCTGACTTTATTCTTGACAACAATACCCCTTTCATTAGTTTTGTTTTTGAAGACCCACTTTGGGCCAATAGGACTTACATTCTATGGCAGTGGTACAAGCTCCCATACTTGTTGTCTTCTGAACTGTTGGAGCTCCTCTAGCATGGCTTCTACCCAGCTGTTGTCTTTCAGTGCCTCTTGGTACTTGACTGGCTGATGGAGTGATAGAAAGCCAGCAAAAAGACAAATGTTTTGGGACTGCTTTCTTGTGAGCACCCCTTCATTGATGTTGCCAATGATTTGATCTGGTGGATGAGATTTCAAGAAGATTAGCTCTCCTTGGTATGGAATAATGGCATTGAGTGGTGAGGGCTGCAGATGTGTATCATCTGAGCGAACCACTGCTGGAGACTTTGATGACCCAGCAGTGGCTTCAAAAGGTGGTGGCATTGGGGGTAAAGGTGTGGACACCTGCTGACTTTGATCCACTGTTTGAGGACTTTTGTCAGCAGTGTTTGATGAGGTGGAAGCAGTGGTTAAAGGGCTACTTTGGTCAACAACTGTTGAGGTAGCAGTGGTTGAGCTTTGACAACTATTTTGAACAACTGATGCTCTTCCTGTTGAAGCAGACTTTTAAGGAATGATGATCTCATATCCATAGTCTGGTGATGAATCTTCTGACGGACCTGCACTGTTAGTCTTGACAGCAGTATTTTCAAAAGTGAATTTTTCAAGATCAAACAATTCTGCAGGATTTGCAGGGATTTTCATTGAAGAAAGTTCATTGAACTTTACATTCAAAGTCTCTTCCACTGCTTTGATTCGTGTATTAAACACTTTGTAGGCCTTAGCGGTGGTTGAGTATCCCAGGTGGTATCCTATATCAATTTTGGCTGCAAACTTTGAGATAGAATCTTTTAAGTTTAGAATGAAGCATGGGCAATCGAAAACTTTGAAATATGAGATTAATTGCTTTATTTTATACAGAATTTCATAAGCAGTCTTTTTGTGCCTGGGGTTGATCAAAACTCTGTTTTGGACATAGCAGGCAATGTTTACTGCGTCTGCCCAAAAAGTTAATGGCAAACCTGAATCTGCAAGCATGGTTCTGGCAGCCTCAATCAATGTTGTATTCTTTCTTTCAACAACCCCATTTTGCTCTGGTGTTCTAGGGATGTTGTACTGCCTTACAATCCCTTTCTTCACACAGAAGGCATCCAACTCCTTATTTTTGAATTCTTTGCCATTGTCACTCCTGAAGACTTTTACTGGAAGGTCAAATTGCTTTTCAACCTGTGTCACAAAGTCTTGCAAAATGCCTGCAGTCTCATCTTTTGAGTGTAAAAAGAAGGTCCACGTAAACCTAGAGAAGTCATCAACAATAACCAAGCAATATTTCTTCTTTTTGAGACTCATGACTTGCACTGGGCCAAATAAATCCATGTGCAGCATTTGCAAACACTGGGTTGTTTTGGACTCTTCAATGGACTTGAAAGAGCTTTTGTGCTATTTTCCTTTTAAACAGGAAACACAGTGTTCAGGACATGAAAACATTTTTGGTGGTAAGCCTCTCACTAAGCCATTTTTTGAAACTTCATTGATTGTTTTGAGATTTGTGTATCCCAGTCTTTTGTGCCATAGCTCTGTCTCTTTGTTAGAGGCAGCTGAGAACAGACAGGCATCAGCTCTGGGACACTCTCTTGACATGTCAACAACATAAACATTGCCACTTGTTTGAGCAACAAGTTTAGTTGTGCCTTTCTTGATTATTGCTTCAATCTTACAAACCATTTCTGGTCCACAATCCTACAACAATCCTTTGTGAAGAATGAGCCAAACCCTTTATCACTCATTTGAGACACACTCAGGAGGTTGAATTTTAGATTGTCTATAAGATTGACATTTTCAAATTTTACATTTCCAGACTTTACTGTACCAGACCCCAGAACTTTTCCTTTACTATTATTACCAAAGGATATATCACCCCCTCCATGAATTTTAAAATCTTTAAGAAGGGCTTTACATCCTGTCATGTGCCTGGAGCCTCCACTATCTACATACCAAAGACTATCTAAGCATGCAGAAGCTCCCTGCACATGAAGTAAAAGGATTAGTTCATAAAAGTCTCCAAAGCCAACAGGGCTTTGGATGGGGTCTCAACAGTGTCTGGGATGGAAGCAGATGTATGGACAGTGGTTAGGTCAGGGTTTTGACCATTTTTGATAATGTTTTTCTCTAATCATTGTTGAGGGTTTTGACCTATCATCTGTTGATAACCAAAAGGATGCTTGTTCACTCTTGGTTTAGAGGGCCTTTTGTGAGCCTCATAAACGTGTGGGATCCTTTGGTATGATGCTTTGTCCTTGCCTTTTCTGAAGTGATTGGCTGGAGGTGCATCAGTCACCTGTACATCCCTTTGAACAGATGTTTGGTTCAACTATTTTGTGACAGCAGTTTGGACAGGGACAAACAGTGGTTGTTTCTTGGTGAACTTGACAGATGATGTTGATGGACTCAAGGATGTTTTTGCAGTGTACTCATTCTTTTTTATGTCAAAGTTTTTGAGATACACACATTCTTGAGTTTTGTGATTATCTTTACCACAGATGGTGCAGCTTTCAGCAGGTAAAATGATGCTTGTTTTGTTTATATCATATGCTTTTAGATGAAAACAATCTTCTGTTAGATGATTCTTCTTTTCACAGAATTCACAAAACAAGTTTTTGATCTTTTCTCTTTTCTTCCTTTTCTCAGATTCCTTTGCAACAGAATTTTAAACCTTTGTTGGGATATCTTTGATAGGAATGATTCTTGCTTTTGGAGCTTTTACACCATCAATGGTTGTGAAATCCATTGGTTTGAAATGTTCCAGGATATCACACTCATCAGACCATGTGGGTTTAAATTGGTATTTCTCAATTTCCTCCAAAGTTGAGGATCCCACAGATCTTTCCAGAGTAATTTTGTTACCAAGTTTGTCGGTTATTTTAATCTCTTGGCCATTTTTGTTGGTTGGAATTATCTCAGTTGAACCAGCTTGTTTTCCATCAGTGTTTTCAAGATCATCATCTTTTCTATGTCCAATACCAAATTTAACATTGCTTTCAAGCTGTTTTGCAAGCATAACCTCATACCCTTTACAAGACTCTACCCATCTTTCACAGGTAATTTGGGTAGACTCCAACTCCTTTTTGCAAACTTGGTATGTTTCTACCATAGTTTGGAGTTGAGTTTTGGTTACACTCTGCTCTTCTTTAAGACTGCTGATCTCTTTATCTTTTTCAGCCAATTTGTTTCTAAGTTCTTTTAATGAGTTTTCAAATTTGACCTCATCAGACAAGATTTTATCCCTAAGATTTTCATTCACCTCTTTAATGTTAGCAAATGCAATAATACAATTGTCTGAACACAGTTTTTCAAGAACTTGAGGTGATACCTTAGCAGCAGCCATCATGGCACAATCACATTGATGATCATCCTTTTCATAAGCTCTTTCTTCTTCCTCACCAGCTTTCTTCAACGCTTCTTTCTTTTTGTCATCTGTGGACCAAGGGTCGGTCAGTGGTTCAACCAGGATTTCTGAATTCTCTTCCAGCAGTAGTTCACCAGCAACTGCAGTAACCACTGCTTCAGCAACTTCATCTACTGTTTCAACACTTAGCTGTTCACCTTCAGTTTCAGGCCCTTCTGGTATTAACTCTAATGCCATCAAACAAACTTCATCATTAAAAGCATCATTAGAAGCATAGAGAGCAAAATTTTCATCACCAAGTTCATCAGGCATGCTGCTCCAATCAACAAAGCCTTGTGTGAATAAGCTTTGCCGATCTGGTTGTGTCACTGTTGGAGCAGCTGGTTGAGGTGCAACAGGTTGCACTTGTGCCTGGGGAACAGGGGTTTGAACATACTGAATTTGTGGAACAGTGGTTTGAACATAATGCACAGGCACAGGGGTTGCAGCATAATGAGCAGTGTTAACATGTGCTGCAGGGGCATATTGGGTATAGTGCACAGTGTTTTGTTGTTGTGGTCTAGGGTTTGAGCCAGGGTGAGTAATTATGGGACCAGTGGTTTGACTCCTACATTCCCTAGCAAAGTGACCCAGCCTATTACACTTGTAACACTTGATTTTCGACTTATCCAACCCCACCCTTAAATTCCCATGAAGCCCTGGGAATTTTCTCCTTGTTCTTTTGTAGAATTTGCTTGTTCTAACACTAAGCAAAGCCAGTTGATGCAAGATGTCCATCTCTTCTAAGTCAGTGGGATCAAAATGTTGCAAATCATTCAGCTCAAAGCACAAATTATTTGACATCTGGTTTTCAGTATTTGCAGTGAATGCATAATTTGCAGAGTGAGAATCAGAGTTGACAAAGTTACCCCCAGCAGTTATGTCAATAAAATGATCATAACTCTGATCCTTACTACTGCTACCAGATTCTTCCTGACCAAACAGAGCTGTGCTGCCAAATGAATAGTCATCAGCAACTTTACCAGACTCTTGCAACTTCCTTTTCTGGTTTAACTCCCTTTCATAGGTCAGGAGTCTACCATGGAGTTGGGTCAGGGTCAGATCTTTGAATTCACCTGAATTTCTGGTGACAAAAGCAATTGTGTCCCATTTTTCTGGCGGTGATCTAAGGAACCTGCTATTTTGGGTTGCATTCGGAAATGTAACCTTAACAAGCCTTAGTTCACTGATGAGACAACTGAAACGTTCAAATTGTTGGGTTAGTGACTCCCCGTTGATATGACAAAATGTTTCATACTGAAGATTCAGAATTTCCCTGTTGTTTTCAATAACCTCTTCCGTTCCTCCGAATTGTTCCTTCAATGCATCCCACAATTCTTTGGCACTGTTACAATGTAATAGCCCAACATAGATTTCGTTGGGTAGTGTAGAGGCTAGGATGCTAAACGCTTTGGCATCAAGTTCGAACTTCTGAAAATCCAATTCAGTGTAATTTTCAGCTGGTTTAGGAACGAACTTTTTAGTGTCCTCTTCGCTTGGCACCATAGGAACATGAGGAGCGTAGACGACAGACCTCCAACATCCAGTGTTTTGTTGAGCGAGGATGTGACACATCCTTCGCTCCCAGATGTTGTACTCATTTCTTTTAAGCATAGGTGGTTTAACCAAAGAGCCAATGTTATTTTTATCATCTTGTGATTGCGACATCTTTCCGGTTGTTTTACAGGCACTGATTAATCAACTTTATCGGTGATTAAACCTTACTCTGTTTTTCAACACAACAAACAAACTATCAGTATCAACAATTTCGAGCTAAACTATTTACGTCAAAATGATTGTTAAATCAAATTTGACTGTCCTAGCTCTGATACCAATTGTTAGGATCTGAGTTTGGATTGATTGTGATTTGTGTTTGAATTTAAATGAACAAATGAAAGAGTAGTGCAGCGGGATTTAAATGGAACCAAACTTTTCACAATCAAACAGAAGAAATGCTTTCAATCATACATTTTCAACACTGAATCAAATGATTAAATTTATTTTCAAACTCTGATTACAATGTGTGTATGATATGCAAACTCCCCCTCAGCCCGAGCTCAGTGTTTGTTCGTGCGGAAAGAAGATGGTGAAAGAGCTAAACAGAACAGTACAGAGTACTGTTCTATTTATAGGCACTTGCAAACCACCGAGCATCTAAGCTGACGTCACCATGAAAGTGACATCTAACATCCTAACAAACTCTAACCTCTGATCTATACAAACACTGCTATGCTAACTACTGATATTACATTTCAATACATAAAGCAAATATAAACTGCTACTGCATCCTTCCACTGTTGTGAACCCAGCAGTACTTGTCATGATCAGCAGTGCTTAAACCATGGTAGTAGATTGAGCAGCAGAGCTTTAGTTCTTCAATCAATCCTTAACTTGATCAGCAGTTGTAGGTCAGCAGTTTGCATGATCAGCAGATAGGAGGTCAGCAGATGTTGAAACCACTTTCAAGGGGAGAGACTTGCAATCAAACATCTGTTTATTCTGGATCCACTGCCCTGATCCAGTTTTGGCTTTCATTATCTGTTCCTTTGGTAGGGTTCAGTCCCAACACCCTTCGAAGCAGTTTCGCCATAGACAAATAATAAATCACCATTCACGAGCGAGAATCGAATCATCTTGTCGAAGCATACAACTTCAGCATGGTTTTCGCGAAGAAAGTCCATGCCTACTATAATGTCAAAACTTACGAGTTGCATCGGAATGAGGTCAATTGGGAAGATGTGATTGTTGAGCTCAAGAGTACAATCACGAAGAACAGAATTAACGGCGACAGTCCTTCCAGTGGCGACTTCAACATCGAATGCTGAGGAGAGATAAGAGCGCTTACGACTAAGGAGCTTCTCAAATTCGAATGACACAAAGCAATTATCGGCTCCAGTATCAAACAAACATGATGCATAAATACAATTCATAAGGAACGTACCATTGACCACGTTGTTGTCGGCCTGGGCTTGGCGCACGTTGATGTTGAAAGTCCTGGCGCGTGCGGCTTGTTGCTGCTGCTGAGGCTGTTGCTGTTGGTGAGGCTGCTGCTGGTGTTGCTGGAGCTCCTGCTTCACGACCCTGTTGGGGCACATGTTCGCAAAGTGGTTGGGGTCACCACATACGAAGCAAACTCGGGCGTTGATCGCGGGTGCCTGAGCTGCTTGTTGGCCTTGCGGAGCCGGGAGCAGAGCTTGATGAGCAATGGCTTGAGCTGGGGTGTTGTGGGGACCAATACGGCAATTGACAGTAAAGTGGCCGTACATGTTGCAGTAAGCGCAGAAACGACAGGCAAGACCCACCGGATGATGATATGAGCATGTTGGGCAAACCGGGTGGGGACCTGTGTATGCACGCTTTGCAGGTGGTGCATAAGTAGTTGGTGCTGGGCGGTGATGGTGCTGCTGCTGGGCCGGTACGGCCTGGAGAGGAGCAGCAGTGGTAGTGCCTGTGCAGTTCTTGTTGCTGGAGCTGATGTTGTTGTTCTTCTTCTTTCGGCGTGAGGACTTTGACGGTTGAGCGGCGACAGTTTCGGCAGTTGGAGCGGCGGTGGTAGCTTGATGCAGGTGCTTCGAAGTTTTATCCCACACACCAGCCTTGACCCGCTTGTCGTTGATTTCAGCGGCCAGTAAGTATATCTCTTCGATCGTCTTAGTCTTAGCCGCTTGCACGAAATCTGCAACACAGTCAGGCAGGGCTCGGATATACTTCTTGATTGCCATGTCAGAAGTCTTCACTTGATCAGGGCAGATGATACTGAGCTGCTTGAATCGAGCAGTTAAAGCAGCGTTTTCGCCATCCTTTTGCTTGATGTGCCAGAATTCATCTTACAGCTTTTCGCGTTCATGAGGAGGGCAGAATTCTTCCAACATGACTTCCTTGAGTTCGTCCCACGACAGACCGTAGGCTGCATCGTTCCCTCGTTTGTTTCTCTCGGCCGTCCACCAGTCAAGCGCGCGGGACTGGAAGACGCCAGTAGCGTTGAGAGTGTGGAGTTCGTCAGGGCAACCGCTCTGTCGTAGAGTTACCTCAATGGAATCAAACCATTGGAACAACGCTGTAGGACCTTCCTCGCCAGTGAATTCTTTTGGCCCACAAGCCTTGAACTGCTTGAAACTGAAGGTAGCTTTGGGAGTAGCTTTAGGTGCTTCGGTTCTCGACTCCTCAGATGATTTGCTGACATTCTCGTAGACATCACTCACGGCTTTTCCTACTTGTTTGGCGATGATAGCAGCAAGACGTTTGTCTCTCTTTTCTTGGCGAGAAAGTGATGGGCGACGGGATCCTGATGACGGTCCAGTTGACATTGTCTGCAATAGACATTGTCATAGGTCTTAGACATGTCATAACCGAATCTCACCTCACACGTCTAGTGCTTTCTAAAGCTTAGGAACACGTTCAAACATGTAAATTCATAACCACATAATCACAAATTCACATAGAGTCACGTAGGCACATAAGCACACAAGCTCATAAGCCCATAAGCACATAAGCACTTAGGGCACAGAAGCACAGAAACACATACGCAGGTGATCACAGAGGTAGTCAAAATACAGAAACCTATCATTCAAAGTCTGCGAGCGTTCGAATATAGCGATCGCGTTTAGCGTAGCGTTTAGTATAGTATAGGCGTATAGTATAGCGATCATCAAAGCGTACAGCGTTTCCTTATAGTAGTAACGATTTGTTAACGTTTTGAGATAGAAGAGCAATGCGGGTTGTGTGTGGCGATCGTGGTGAGAGTAAAAATCATATCAGTTTCCAAATTTAAACACATAAACAGGTAAGTACACGTATAAAAACATAAAATGACGAATCATCAGAGTCAGCAGTTGCGGGCTCAGAATTGAAACACATAAAAATCGAGAAGTAGATCGTCTGCGGCTATTAGACATTGATTACCCAAAGCGATTCGACTATTCTCAAGGACTTGGCGTGCACATTTTGACCTTCAGGATTGGGCCTCTGCCTCGATTCTTGGGCATTCGGCGCACATCCCTCTAGTCATTCTGTGACTTCAAGTCATTGGAGTTCGTCGAGACTTTGGTGAGAGTTTTGTAAAACCATGGGCAAGCCGTCAAGGTTTGGGTTTCACCCCTGGCTTGACAACTTCCTTTTGATTTTAATAATATAGAGGAGATTATTCATCAAAATATGGATTTCACTCCTGATTTGGTATAATTCTCCCCGTTGATAGGTAAAATGTGGGTTGATCAAGAAAATTTAGTCGAGAGTTTTGCGGCTTTCACACCTAATCTCGACTTGATTGCTTCCTTATTATTAAAAATTCGAGGGCAGTGATAGTGTAGCATAGGCGAGAATGGAGAAGAATAGCAGTAAGCTCATACATAATCCCTACTGGACATGCATGAGTCAGTCTATTGGGTCCTAACTATAGACTAGGTTTCTAAGACATTGACCCGGACTAGGTCAAGTCTTGCCTAATTCCCTATAGTTATGGCTCTGATACCAATCTGTCACACCCCAACCGATGGCGGAATCATCGGGGCATGGCACTGAGCGAAATAGATTGTCTAGAAGTTTCCATAACAATTATCATTACCAATTAATTTAAAATAACATGTCCCATACCATGTCTCAAAAGGTAAACAAATTATTACAGACAAAATCTAGGCAAATAGTTCTATTCCGACAACTCAGATTTTTTAAGTAGCCCAATTTTTTATCTCCTTCTAGAGACTCTTGATTACATTTGTACAGACAACTATTTGTTGGCCTCTAGAAGCTTATTATAGCCTCGCTTTCCTAGCGGATAAGCATCCTAATTACCTGTCACATACGTTAAAATAAAAGTCAATACACATAGTGTAAAGGCGAGTATACAAGTTTGATAATAGCATATAGAGTTCGAAATAGTTTACGCATAACTAGCACGTACACAAAGGAAAACTGTAACACCTCGAATTTTTGTGTCCAATGATGTGTTAACACGTGTCATTTGATTACACGTGGCATTGATATTAAATAAAGGACTAATTTTGACAAACCTTGAATGTATGTAAATTCGAGGGTTATAGATGTCAAGCAAGGGTAAATATACTGTATGGTAACCCTAGATGGTGCTTGTACCTTCAAACGAATAAATCATGGATCGTACGTTAGCGAAACGCGGAAGAAAGTGAGAGATTACAAGCTACAGGGGTTAACTGTGTCAACATGTTTAATTATACCTCTGAGTGACCCTTTAACGTTCCCAAGGATTTGTAACAGTATAATACGCTCAATAGAATGCAATATATAAATTTCGCGAAGTTCCGTTTTAAAACGAGAAAGTTATGATCGAATTCGTATGAGAAGGGTTAAAAGCGTCAACAATGAAAGTTAAGGCTTTCAGAATAATTAAATAAACTAACCAGAGACTTAACTAAGCGGGTAAATAACACGAGGTCCTTAGTTGTAATTTACCGAGGGCCAAACCGCAAAGTTACCCCTTCAAACCCAAAAGGTCAGGTTAATAATTACGAAAGATTTCGTTATTAATTACCAGATTCTGTTCATGATTATAAAAGATTTTAAAAACCTGAAAATCTACCCTCTCGCGGGCCGCATTAGAGTTTGGGTTAAGTGAAAGCGGGCCGCGAGCCTTCTAATTGTACGCGCCTGAATTTAAACTTCAGGCGGCCCGCGTTAAAACATGCATGGATCCTCCATGCGGGCCGCATGAGACGCCCAGATGCAGAAAGTTTGTAATTGCATGCCTTTTGAGCTTGTGAACGATCAAACATCAATAAATGAGGCATGGGCACCCTATACTCGACCCATAGCTCTATGGGACACCTGCCCATCATCCATGATCAGTTGTAGGGGTTGTGTAATGATCATAGGTGCCTTGTTTCACTATAAATAGCCACATTTGGTTCATAACTATCACACAACTCAAATACACTCAACTGATCATTCTAAGAAGCTCTCAAGCATTCTTCTCTGCTCTCTAAGCAAGACACAACTTCTGTAAGTCGTTCACATCCATTGTGGTCTTGTTTTTCCATAGATTTAGCTTATAAACCCAACCGTCGTAACTAACGGTTGTCATAGCGATAATTCACAAATGGTCCAGTAAATTGTCGGATCAAAAGTAGTTATGAGTTGGTATTTATGTGGGTAATAAACCCCTAAAAGGGTTCCCTCTGATCACCACTCTAACTATGTCAAATGTCGAGTCAAACGTGCACTTAAAAAGTCAACAGAAAGCTATTTTGCCGTTTTATACATAATCTGTAATGTATAAGCTATGAAATCTGTTTTAACACTCATAAAACATGATATTAAGTATATAAACTTGTTTACGCTCATTTGAATCGACCATTTGCTATATTGACCCGGTTCGGAGCCGAATGTCGCAAAAGTTTGACTTTTGCTTTGACTTCAGTTCTGACCCGTTTTAGTAAGGTATAGATATGCCTTAGGACTCTCTTAGGACCAGGTTACATGATGGTATAACCCTCTGTGACCGGTTCATGATTTGTCCGAGTCTTTTACGCATTTCCGTTAATCGCCTAAAAGTTGACCGTAACGGCCTTTTAAAAATAAAACGAGTATTTCAGACACGTGAACGGACCATAACCTTGCTTATTAAATTATAAGCATGTCCTTAAAGTTTCACGTCAATCCGAGGTCTAGAATGAGAGTTATGCTAAATAGTGCATTTATAAGAAACTTTTGTAATAAACGGCGCAATTAGCATAACCCCTATCTAAACCATGTTTCCATCACCAAAACTTTTACCCACTGTTATAAAATAATATTTTTGGAATTTTAAAGATTTTTAATAATTTTTACCTTGCTCATAACCTGCGGTTATGGCTACGGTTCGGTAAATACCGAATATGCCCTTTTCGGCCAAAACGTGAGTTCTACAAGGTCTTTTGACCCGATTCCAGTTGCCACTGATTTTAAATAATAAATAAAGTATTTTAGACTTTATAAACTGTTCGGAAAACTCAGATTTCCTATAGAACTCGAAAAGCTCTTTAAAAGTCTTTAAAATTACCGAAAAGCCCCTACGGGGCGTAATATTAACTTAAACTCGTTACGGGCATCACGGAAGGTATCCTACTGATACCACAACCACTTTAAGGCATATTGACTTAGGAAATAAGCGTAAGACTCTCATGGTTAACCGTTTCGCCTATTGCGCGCACGGTTCGGCTTATGAAACTAGTTTTCGTAAATTAGCCGATACGGGTCAAACTATATTATTTTGACCCCAAAATACAGAGTGTGAACATTGAACCCATATAAAACAAGTCTCTGAACTTGTTTGGGGCAGAATCACATTCCATTCTCGGTTTTCGCCTTTCACGCGATTAAACCATATCTATATATCGGAACCAACCGGTCTAGGCTACGGCTAATATAAAGACCCGTTAGGATTCTAAGAGGTTAATTAAAACCTTCGTTCCAGATTAGGAGCCCCAGTAAAAGCTATCGGTGATTTAATCAAATTAAGGAATATACTTGCAAAGGTAAATACTTTTAACTTATTTCCCCTATACGGGCTTGGGATACGGTATAATAATACCGCTTGATTGAGCATCATATCTTCCATCGCTGAGGTGGTTAATTAAATAATGTGATCGGCTCATTTAAACAGTTTTGTTTCTTAAAAGCCTTTGGGGTTAGTGACCGTTGTCCCGGATATCCTTGGCATCATTTTACGAAATGGCCACGACCTCGACATCCCGGTGTAGGCGTACACCCGGTATATATTGTCGACACTTAATTAAAAGACGTAGCCGTTGGTTTCTATACTACGGTTTTACGCAATGTGGTGTGTCTATTAATCTTTAACCCGGCACGATCCGGGCTACTGAACGCATAAAAGAACATGTAATACGTTCACAAGATTTTAATAATTTTTCCAAGTTATAAAAGAGTTTGTGCCTTGTGCATTCAAATCAATTTTAATAAACATTTTCAAATGTGTCAGTTGAATGTATTTATCAGTGTAAACTGACGTATTTTTCCCCAAAAGATTAAGTGCAGGTACTATACGAAATGGGCTGGTAATAGCTTCCTAGACATCACGAATAGTCTCGCAAACTCGATGCCGTATCTGAATGAACAATATTTTATTATTATTTTGATCCGCTGTGGATACATTCGACTTCTGTAATACATTCGATATTACCACCAGAGGTTGAAGTATATATTTATCTTTAAAGCTTCCGCTGTGCATTTATATAATTGTGTGGTTTGACTATATTGTTGCCAACTACGTCACGGTAATCCCCCACCGGGCCCACCGGTGATACACGTGGAAATCGGGGTGTGACAAAAACGAAGCATGTTAATTATTGACATGGATCTATCGATACCAATGACTGCGGGTTGACTGTCCAAGGCAGTTGCTAATACATGATCACCACCGTAATCCATGTAAAAAAATTGTCCTTAACAACCCCCGTGTGAACGGGTGCTGAGTCCAAACTATAGTACTATCGTTGCTAAGGCAGGTAGACAGCATTCCATGTGTAAACATAGCAAACAAGCATTCATTAAGTCATGTAATACATGCAGTAACGATTAGCGTTAAAAGTATTGCGTAGTGTGTTTGATGTGATTTCGTATAAATAACGTATGTAAAACCCAAAAGTGCTTAAAGCAAAAAGGGATCGAGTATACTCACAGCGGTTGATGGATTGAAGGGAGCGCTTGAGAGTAAGGTTAGCCTGAAGAGTTCGATAGCATAATGGTAAGCGGCACGTAAAACGAGAATAAGCGTTGATGGGTCGAATGGTAGTTTGGTCGGATGGTAATCCGATCGGACGGCCAATTCGTGCGGATGATAATCCGTTCGGATGGTTATCCGGTCGGACGGTAGTCCGGTCGGATGACTAATCGAGTGGATTGTTTCTTCCTATGAGAAGGATGTGACTGTGTATGATGGTTTGACTTTTGAAGTTTTTCTTGTAGCATTTGAAAACATTGAAGTATCTCTACCTTTCAGGTCGGTCGATCGGACGGTAGTCCGATCGGACGCTAATCCGATATGTTGACACTTCAGTGAGAACAAGTTCGCAGCAGGTTGTCACTCGATCGGACATCAGTCCGGTCGGGTGGCATCACTAGTGTATTGAACATGTTAGAAAATCGATTAAGTGTTAAAGTCAAGTATCTCATGATCCGAAGAGTAATCCGGTCGGATGGTAGTCCGATCGGATAGCAATTCGTTCAATACTCAATCTTTAAATAAGGTTGATTAAGTGTGGGACCCAAAGTGTCGGTCGTTCGGACGGCCGGTCGCTCGGATGGCTGTCCGGTCGGACAGTAGTCCGGTCGGATAGCACTCCGAGCTGGTCATTCCGTTCGTCTTATACTTTGTCGTTTTGATTGTTTGTAATTTTATCGAGACGTTTTGACAACGTGTCAACCAACAGAACCCCGTCTCAAACTTGGTAACCTGACCGAACAGGAATCACCCAATGTTCAATCTGTTAACCGGTTCACGTCGGTCGTTCTTGATTAACTCGAAATCGGTGGCCTCGTGGATAGAATCCAGATCTTGAGCCAACACATCACTAAGAACGAGTAGGGGTTAGAACTAGATCCGATTCTATCGGTTTTGAGTGCATTGAGTGTAAAAGAGTTGAAAGAAAGTTAGAAACCATCTTTCAATCCCTTTTCACCGTGAATATGTTTAAATATACGAAAGATCTTTGTTTATTTATGTGGAAATCGGTTAGATTCAAGTTGTTCTTGAAGGATTAAGGCCAAAACATGAAGTTCTTCAAGAACACATGATGACATCATCCTAGAACCCTTAAATCTTGGTGATTTCATGGTTAAAAGTGAAGATTTAAAAGATAGAAAGGCATATGAGTGCGTGTAGATCAAGAAAGTATGAGATTTTGGACGAGATCTTACCGGATTTGAGAGAAATCGGAGAAAAGGTGAAGAACACGAGTTGCTCGGACAGAGGATTTCCAAAAGTAGAAAGTATGAAAGTGACATAGGTATTTATAGGATTCCAAAAAAGGAAAGGGTGGGTCGGTCGGATGACACCACACCCAGATGACAGGTCGGTCGTATGGTACACCGACCGGATGGCAGCCCGGTCGGATGGCAATCCGTCCGGCTGGCATCTGGTTCGAGTGCGCGGCATGACGGTTTTTGATATTTCGATTTCGATTGCGATTGTGCATCGCTCGCAATAGAGTTCTCTATTCAAATTACTTTTAATCCCAACTATTCATATCGCGCGCTGTCTCTCCTCCACTAATTATCATACTATATCAACATATAATCATCCTTGTTTCGTATTCGTTTTGCGATTGCGATTGAGTTCAATTGCGTTTCGATTGATCACCACACATAACATAAATAAACATGCACAAGTAACACATAAGGCACGCACACACGTATAACAACTACCAAATGCGTATTTCGAGTTGCGAGCGCGATGTTGATTAGATTTGATTGATTAGCGTTTAGTTGACTTTATCACATTGTTACTTCCTATTATTCACAGTCGTAAAGCGATTCGTAGTGATAAATATACTTCGATTACTGCGATTATACTTAATTACTCCACATAATACAACTAACGTCAAACTCAAAATAGACTATCTACAGTTAAAGAAGTCAAAACAGGAATTGAGCAAGGAGAGACAGATTGCAATTAGCAATCTTTTCTTCCTTTGACTTCAATCTTGACTTTGACTTTGACTTTCGAAACACTGGGGTGTTACAATTGTAGATCGATTAACCAAATCTGCTCATTTCCTACCAATGAAGGAAACCTTTAGCATGGAAAAAATAGCTAAGTTGTACGTAGACGAGGTAGTGTCACTACATGGAGTTCCACTCTCCATTGTATCGGATAGGGATAGTCGGTTCACTTTGCATTTCTGGACTAGTTTCCAAGAAGCAATGGGGACACGATTAAATTTAAGTACTGCATACCATCCCCAAACAGATGGACAAAGTGAAAGGACGATCCAAACCCTAGAAGACATGCTCAAGCCATGTGTAATAGACTTCGGTAGAAACTGGGATGACAACTTACCACTAATAGAATTCTCCTATAACAATAGTTATCATACAAGCATCAATGCTGCCCCATTCGAAGCTGTCACACCCCGATTTCCACGTGTCTCACCGGTGGGCCCGGTGGGGGATTACCGTGACGATGTTGGCAACAATATAGTCAAACCACACAATTATATAATGCACAGCGGAAGCATAAAATAAATATATAAACTTCAACCTTTGATCGTAATATCAAAATGTATTACAAGGGTTGAATATATCCACAGTGGATCGTAAATAATTATAAAGTATTGTTCCATCAGATACTGCAATCAAGCTTGCGAGGCTTATCCCGACGCTAGGGAGCTAATACCAGCCAATTACGTTTAGGTACCTGCACTTAATCTTTTTGGGGAAAATACGTCAGTTTACACTGGTAAATACATTCAACTGACACATTTGAAAATGTTTATTAAAATTGATTTGAATGCACAAGGCACAAACTCTTTTATAACTTGGGAAAATTCATAATGATCTTGTGAACGTTTTACATGTTCTTTTATGCGTTCAGTAGCCCGGGTCGTGCCGGGTTAAAGATTTATAGACACACCACGTTTGCGTAAAACCGTAGTACAGAAACCAACGGCTACGTCTTTTAGTTTTAATGTCGACACTTTATACCGGGTGTACGCCTACACCGGGATGTCGATGGTCGTGGCCATTTCGTAAAATGATGCCGAGGATATCCGGGACAACGGTCATTAAACCCCCCAAAGGCTTATAAGCAACAAAACTGTTTAAATGAGCCAATCATATTTAATCAATTAACCACCTAAGCGATGGAAGTATATAATGCTCAATCAAGCGGTATTAATATACCGTAACCCAAGCCCGTATAGGGGAAATAAGTCAAAAGTATTTACCTTTGCAAGTATTAATCCTTAATTTAGATCAAGTCACCGATAGCTTTTACTGGGGCTCCTAATCTGGAACGAAGGTTTTAATTAACCTCTTAGAATCCTAACGGTCCTTGTATTAGCCGTAGCTTAAACCGGTTGATTCCGATATATAGATATGGTTAATTCGCACGAAAAGGCGAAAACCGAGAATGGAGTATGATTTGGACCCAACAAGTTCAGTGACTTGTTTTATATGGGTTTATAGTTCATACTCTGGATTTTTGGGGTTCAAATAGTATAATTTGACCCATATCGGCTATTGCACGAAAACTAGTTCCATGAGCCGTACCGTGTGCGCAAATAGGCGAAACGGTTAACCATAAGAGTCGTACGTTTATTTCCTAAGTCAATATGCCTTAAAAGTATTTTGGTATCAGTAGGATACCTTCCGTAATGCCCGTAACGAGTTTAAGTTTATATTATGCCCCGTAGGGGCTTTTCGGTCATTTTAAAGACTTTAAAAGGGATTTTCGAGTTCTACAGGAAATCTGAGTTTCCCGAACAGCTTATAAAGCTTAAAATACTTTATTTATTATTTAAAACCAGTAGCAACTGGAATCGGGTCAAAAGACCTTGTAGAACTCCCGTTTTGGCCAAAAAGGGCATATTCGGTATTTACCGAACCGTAGCCATAACCGCAGGTTATGAGCAAGGTAAAAATTATTAAAAATCTTTAAAATTCCCAAAATATTATTTTACCACAGTGGGTAAAAGTTTTGGTGACGAAAACTTGGGTTAGATGGGCGTTACGCTAATTGCGCCGTTAATTACAAAACTTTCTTAAAAGTGCGCCTTTTAGCATAACTCTCATTCTAGACCTCGGATTGACGTGAAACTTTAGGGACATGCTTATAATTTAACAAGCAAGGTTTTGGTCCGTTCACGTGTCCGAAATACTTGTTTTAATTTTAAAAGGCCGTTACGGTCAACTTTTAGGCGAATGACGGAAATACGTAAAAGACTCGGATAACTCATGAACCGACCACAGAGGCGTATACCAACATGTGACCTGGTCCTAAGAGAGTCCTAAGGTATATTTATACCTCACTAAAACGGGTCAGAACTGAAGTCAAAGCAAAAGTCAAACTTTTGCGACATTCGGCTCCGAACCGGTTCTATATAGTAAATGATCGATTCAAACGAGCGCAAACAGGTTTATATACTTATTATCATGTTTTATGATTGTCAAAACAGGTTCCATAACATATATATTACAGATTATGCATAAATCGCCAAAATAGCTTTCTGTTGACTTTTTAACCGCACGTTTGACTCGATATTTGACATAGTTAGAGTGGTGATCAGGGGGAACCCTTTTAGAGGTTTAATACCCACATAAATACCAACTCAAAACTACTTTTGGTTCGTCATAAGACTGAACCATCACTGAGTTATTTTAAAGTCAAACCGTACTTACGACGGTTTGGTTTTTAGCTAAATACTAAGCATAAACTGAAGTATGAATGATCAAGGCAACTTACAGAAGTTAGGACCTGAATATGGAGCAAAGAAGAACACTTGGGAGCACTTAGAATAATCAGATGGAAGTTGTTTGAGTTGTGTGAATGATATGAGCTTAAGGTGGCTATTTATAGCCAATGCCAAGCATCTTTGATCATTACAACTCTTACAATCAGACCAGAGGTGATGGTAGGTGTCCCCTAAGTGTTATGGGTCGAGCATAGGGTGCCCATGCCCCATAATTATGTGCATGATCGTTCACAAGCTCCAAAAGTCAAGAAACTACAAGGTTTCTGCATCTGGGCACTTTACGCGGCCCGCATGGGAGTTCCCATGCTTTCTAATGCGGGTCGCCTAAAGGTTAAGAAATCAGGCGAGTTAGTGAGGAGGCTCGCGGCCCGCCTCGACTTATGTCTAAACCTTACGCGGGTCGCGTGAGGTTATATTTTCTGAATTTTTCAAATCTTTTATAATGATTACAGAATCGGGCCATTAATAACGAAATCTTTCGTAATGATTTGCCTGACCTTTCGGATTTGAAGGGGTAACTTTGCGGTTTGGCCCTCGGTTATTTACCGATAGGGGCCTCGTGTTATTTACCCGCATTATTTAGTCCCCGGTTTATTTATTAATTATATTGGAAAGCCTTAACTTTCACTGTTAACGCTTTTAACCCTTCTTCTACGCATTTGATCGTAACTTTCTCGTTTCATATCGAAACTTCGCGAAATTCATATATATCATTTTAGTGAGTGTATAATACTGTTACAAAGTCTTTGGAACGTTAAAGGGTCACTCAGAGGTATTATTAAACATGTTGACACAGTTAACCCCTGTAGTTTGTAATCTCTCAATTTCTTCCGCGTTTTATTTTTGTACGATCTATAATTTATTCGTTTGAAGGTTTAAGCATTATTTAGGGATACTATACAGTATATTTACCCTTGTTGACATTTATAACCCTCGAATTTATATACTTTCAAGGTTTGTCAAAATTAGTCCTTTATTTATTATAGATGCCACGTGTAAACAAATGACACGTGTTAACACATTATTGGACACAAAAATTCGAGGTGTTACATCCTCACCCCCTTAAAATAAATCTCGACCCGAGATTTACTCAGATAAATAGGGGTATTTTTCTTTCATTGTAGCTTCGACTTCCCACGTATATTCAGGACCTCTACGAGCATCCCATTTGACTTTTACAATCGGTACGTGCTTTCTGCGAAGCTTCTTCACCTGTCGATCTTCAATCGACAAGGGTTTTTCTATGAACTTTAAGCTCTCATCTATATGCACATCTGTGTGTGGAATTACCAACGACTCGTCGGCGAAGCACTTTTTGAGATTGCAGATGTGGAACACATTGTGGATTCCATTGAGCTCTTCAGGCAAGTTCAGTTTATAGGCAACTGATCCGACTCGTTCAATGACCTCAAAAGGCCCTATGTATCTCGGACTCAGCTTGCCCTTCTTGCCGAAACGCATCACCCCCTTCCAGGGCGATACCTTAAGTAATACCTTCTCACCCACTTCGAAGTGAAAATCCTTACGCTTTGGATCAGCGTAGCTCTTCTGCCTATCGCGGGCAGCCTTGAGACGCTCCCGGATCTGGACAATCTTGTCCGTCGTCTGGAAAACAATCTCTGGTCCCGATAATTGGACCTCTCCTACTTCCGCCCAACAAACAGGCGATCTGCATTTCCTACCACATAATGCCTCAAAAGGCGCAGCCTTTATGCTGGTGTGGTAGCTATTATTGTAGGAGAATTCGATCAGGGGTAGGTTTTTATCCCAGTTACCACCTAAATCGATTGCACATGCACGAAGCATGTCTTCTAGCGTTTAGATAGTACGCTCACTTTGACCGTCCGTCTGTGGATGGTAAGCCGTACTAAAGTTTAAACGCGTGCCCAAAGATTGCTGGAAACTCTTCCAGAAGTGAGATGTGTATCTAGTATCCCTGTCGGAGATAATAGACACAGGTATGCCGTGTAAGGCTACAATCTTATCAACATATAGTTGGGCTAACATATCGGAGCTATACGTCTCCTTGATGGGTACAAAATGAGCTGATTTAGTCAGCCTATCGACTATGACCCATATTGTATCGTTTCCTTTCCTGGTCTTGGGTAACTTGGTTATGAAGTCCATAGTTACGCATTCCCACTTCCACTCGGGAAGTTCAGGCTGTTGTAGCAAGCCAGACGGCTTTTGGTGCTCGGCTTTGACTTGAGCACAAGTCAAGCACTTTGCTACATGGGCGGCTACAGACTTTTTCAAGCCTATCCACCAATAATTTGCCTTTAAGTCTTGGTACATCTAATCAGCACCAGGATGGACTGAGTATTTGGAACTATGGGCTTCCTGGAGAACAACATCTCGTAGTCCCCCATATATTGGAACCCATATACGTCCATTCAGCCTAAGAATTCCATCCTTGCTAAGAGTCAACTGCTCCTCAGTTACTCCCAGCCTTTCATTTGGATAATTAGCTTCCAACACAGCCTCACGCTGCGCAGCTAATATCCTTTCCATCAAATTATTCTTAACTTCAATGCTCTTGGCATTGATTCGAATGGGTTTTACCCTTTCTTTCCTGCTCAATGCATCGGCGACTACATTCGCCTTGCCGGGATGGTACCTGATTTCGCAGTCATAATCATTCAGGGTTTCCATCCAACGGCGTTGTCTCATGTTCAACTCCTTCTGGTTGAACAGGTGCTGGAGGCTTTTGTGATCAGAATAAATTACAAATTTAATACCATAAAGGTAGTGCCTCCACAACTTCAGTGCAAATACAACGGCACCCAACTCCAAATCATGGGTGGTGTAATTCTTTTCATGCACCTTTAATTGCCTTGAAGCATAGGCAATCACCTTGCCCTTCTGCATAAGCACACACCCCATGCCTGTATGTGATGCATCGCAGTAAACTACGAATTCATCTGTACCTTCCGGTAATGTCAACACAGGTGCGTTGCTTAGCTTCTGCTTCAGTATTTCAAAGGACTCTTGCTGCTTCGGGCCCCAGATGTACTTTTCTTTCTTCTTGGTCAAGGAAGTCAAAGGCGCAGCAATCCTTGAAAAATTCTCAATAAATCTTCGGTAGTATCCTGCTAAACCCAGGAAGCTACGGATTTCGGTAGGCGTCTTTGGCTCTTGCCAGTTCATGATTGCCTCTACCTTAGCGGGATCCACTTGGATACCACGCTCACTCACAACGTGTCCTAAAAATTGAACTTCTCGTAGCCAGAATTCACATTTCGAGAATTTGGCGTAGAGTTTCTCACGTTGTAGTAATTCGAGAATGCAACGGAGGTGCTTCTCGTGGTCAGCTTGGTTCTTGGAATAGATAAGGATATCGTCAATGAAGACTATGACGAATTTGTCCAAGTATGGCTTGCAAACGCGATTCATGAGATCCATGAATGCAGCCGGTGCATTTGTGAGCCCAAAAGGCATCACTAGGAACTCGTAATGACCATAGCGAGTCCTAAATGCAGTCTTGTGTACATCTTCATCTCTGACCCTTAGTTGATGATAACCCGACCTTAAGTCGATCTTGGAGAAGTAGCTTGCTCCTTGCAGCTGGTCGAACAGATCATCGATCCTTGGTAAAGGATATCTATTCTTTATGGTAACTTTATTCAGCTCTCTATAGTCGATGCATAACCGCATTGATCCGTCTTTCTTCTTTACAAATAGGACAGGAGCTCCCCAGGGAGATGAACTAGGTCTGATAAAACCCTTCGCCAGCAGTTCATCCAACTGGGTCCTCAGTTCTTTCATTTCCGTTGGAGCTAATCTGTAAGGTGCTCTTGCTATCGGAGCTGCTCCAGGAATGATGTCAATTCTGAACTCCACTTGTCTATCTGGTGGCAAACCAGGTAGTTCTTCAGGAAAAACCTCGGGGTATTCAGAAATGACGGGAAGATCCTCGATCTTCGGCTTTAGTTTTTCAATTATCACCTGAGCCATGTAAATTACACAGCCTCTGTTCAAACACCTTGAAGCTTTCAGCATAGATACGTCTTCGGGCAATCCGTAATGCGTATCCCCTCGAATGGTAAGAGATTCACCACTCGGAGTCTTTAAGACTATCTGCCTCTTGCCGCAAATGATTTGGGCCTGGTTATGGGATAACCAGTCCATGCCTAGCACGATGTCAAAACCCGCAAGTTTGAAAGGAAGTAGAGATAAAGGAAAAGAATGGTTCCTAATGGATATTTCACATCCTTCTAGAACGGTAGAGACGGTTTCTATCGTGCCGTCTGCTAACTCTACTTCGTATTTCACGTCCAGGGTTTTGATTGGCATATTTAGTAGTTGGCAAAATTTCTGGTCTACAAAGGACTTGTCAGCGCCAGAATCGAACAGTACTCTTGCAAATATATTATTTACGAGAAAGGTACCTGTAAGCACATTGTCGTCCTTGACCGCTTCCTTTGCATCCAAGCGAAAAACTCTCGCATTTGACTTCTTAGTCTCTTCTGCCTTCTTGGCATAATTCGGGCAATTACTCTTTATGTGCCCCTTTTCATTACAATTATAGCAGGTTGCATCCTTTATCTTTTTGCACTCCACTGTCTTATGATCCTTGGACTTGCATAGCCCACAGGGTGGAGTCCTTTGTTGCGACTGCGAACCAGACGCAAACCTACACTTTCCGGAGTGAGGTTTCTTGCAGACCTTGCAGTGAGGTCTTCCATCAGATTGCCCCTCCTTCCTTGCCTCCGACCCTTTCTTGCCTTCACCGTTTCCACGGTGCTTTTTCCCAGACTTTCGTGAGGTATCATCCTCACGCTTTCGCTTTTCAGCCTCCTTGCTCCTTTGTGCCCTCAGACGGACAGCATCAAGTGTAAGAGACAAGGAGAGGTCAGTAACTGACCTGAAGGTCGTTGGCCTAGAGGCCTTTACGCTGGCCTTGATCGCCGGCTCTAAGCCCCCAATGAATCGGGCAATCCTTCGTGGTTCTGGTGTCACAAGATATGGCACCAGGCGTGACATAGTGTTAAAGCTTGTCAGATAAGCTTGACAATCCAGGTTTGTCATCACCAGTGAGACAAAATCTGCCTCAATCTTCTCAACCTCGTGCTGAGGGCAGTAGTTTTCTTTTATGAGGGTAATAAACTCCCCCCATGACATTTTGTACAAGGCAGACTTACCTGAAGCCTGCACCAGAGCTCTCCACCACGCCAGGGCCTCGCCCTTGAATGACTGGGACACAAACTTAACCACGTCCCTCTCAGCGCACCCGCTGATGTCCACAATCGTGTCCATCTCGTCCAGCCAGGTGATACAATCAACCGCACCTTTCTCCCCTGTAAATTCACGGGGCTTACATGATACAAAGTATTTGTAGGTGCAACCCTTAGCACTGGACGCATCAGTATATTCTCTATCGCGGTGAACGCTGTGCTCAGTAGACGAATGCTTGTCGTCATCTTTCTTGGGTTCAGAGGGTGGTTTGGAGTGTGTCTTTGGTTTAGAGGGTGGTTTTGACACAGTTCTGCCTTGAGACTCAGTATTTTGACGATCAATAGCTGCCTGGACAGCATTGTTGATCAGAGCCTTTAGCTGTGCGCCTGTCAAATGTACTGACGCATTGTCATAGTCATCTTCATTCGTGTGGCTGTTCTCTCCATTGGGATCCGCCATTGTAACTTGAATCTGTTACAGAAGATAACAAAATTTTAATTTAGGAGATTATTATGTGACTGTCTTTTATGACAATTTGTCAACCATGGTATAGAGACCATATTTGGTTAACTTTTTATTTCATTAAATATTAGGATCTGAGTATATCCTATTCTAACTATATAAATAGTATTGGTGGCATAAAGCCTAATCATGATGATGTTTTATAATATCAGCCGAGATTTCAGAGAATCAAAGGCATAGAGAGTTGAACCGTAGTTCTTTTATCTCTTTCTGACAGGGAGTCATAGACTACCACTGCCTTTTGTCTTTATAAGACAATTATTATGGCCCATAGGCACTACACCTCTAATGGATGTCTTAATATGGTTGGCCCGTAGGCACTACATCACTAATGGATGTTTTAATAATTCTGGCCCGTAGGCACTGCATCACTAATGGATGTTTTAATAATACTGGCCCGTAGGCACTACATCACTAATGGATGTTTTAATAATTCTGGCCCGTAGGCACTGCATCACTAATGGATGTCTTAATAATTCTGGCCCGTAGGCACTGCATCACTAATGGATGTTTTAATAATACTGGCCCGTAGGCACTACATCACTAATGGATGTTTTAATAATTCTGGCCCGTAGGCACTGCATCACTAATGGATGTCTTTATAATAATGGCCCGTAGGCATTGCATCACTAATGGATGTCTTTATAATATTGATCACCTTCATTGGTGATTTAACCCACGATTTATATATCATTTAGTTGGGTTTTGAAATCCTTAAAGGATTATTGTATAAGAATGACGTGCGTGATTTTAACGAATCACATCTGCCATGAATGTTAACATGCGTACAGAGGTTAACAGGGAATCAGAATCTTTTCAGTTAGGTCGTACCATCTTGACTAGATCTTAAAAGACCCCAAGCTAGGTTTCGCCTTTTAAGATTCTTTATTTAGGCAGATCAATATAAAAGGAATGGTTTTGATTTATTTTTATATATATTAAAACAAAACTCATAACATACATTCCAAAATCTCAAATACAATTACATATTGCCCTAAACGGGTCTTTCAAATAATACATACCTCCATAGAGGTTTTAAAATAAGTGACAAGTCCACGCAGGGACTAATATAAGATAGGTGTCCATGCAAGGACTAAAGATAAGTCCACGTAGGGACTGAAATACGATAAATTGTCCACGCAGGGACTTGTTTTAAAGTAGAAATTACATTCGTACTACTATTAAGGGCTAGTGGTCACGTTTCTTCTTTTTGCCTTTTAGTAAGTTTGCCAAGCCCTTGAGAAATCCTCGGTGGCTTTTCTTCTCTTCCTCGAACTCTCTCTCCACACGATCTAGTCGATGGAGTATTTCTTCCTGTTCAGGAGGAGAGAATCGTGGTTGTGGCGCTTGATGCGGAACTGGAGGTCTGGGAGGTATTGGATACCCATGAGCTGAGTAATCCGGTGGTCCCATGTTTCCATGTGCTCCGTCAGGGTAGCGCGCATTATATCTAGCCGACACCACATATGGGTCGCGCTCATAGCCGTAGTTGTATTGTGCTTGTGACGGTTCAAACGGGTTGTAAGCCGTCGGACCTGTGTAAGCTGGTATGGGTTGGTCATACCCAAATGGTGGCGAATTTCTTGCAGTAGGTGCGGAGTTCGCTTCCTGTATAGGACTTGAAGGTCCTTCTTCATGTAGTGGCGGATAGTGGCTACTACTAGAATGTCGAGGAGTGCTGAGGTGGATACCCCCTCCTCCTCGTGTAGACATACGAGCATTTGTCCTCCTACGCCTCGGCGGATCAGGTATAACTGGTTGTGCCGGTGGCAGAGGTGGTGGCGTAACTGCCTCAAAGCGTGAATCCTCAGAGGGATCCTGTGGATGTCTCGGTTGCGATGTCTGATGAGATGGTGTGTTGTACCACTCATGTCGGTCAAACAAGGCCATAAAGCTGTCTGGGCCTTGATACTGCGGACCATGATATGAAGATCCATCAGATACTTCTATCGGATGCGTGGGCGTACCACGAGCTGGTTCAGTTGGATCCTCATCTTCCTCCATAGGATCTTCAGAAAAATGGTCTTGTGGCCCTAGTGGAACAAAACCTGAAGGTTCCTGTATGTAGTCAGCCGGATTAAACTGAGCTACGTAGTATGGACTAGGGTCGTCGTAGTTTCGGTGCGATACCGAACGTTGTAGAGGTATGAAGGAAGGTTGTGGGTTGTTGGGATTATTTTCTGAATCTGGTCCAAAGGAGTGCCGGTACGATGGCGTCGAGCTGTGCGAAGTGGAATGCCTCCCTGGTTCGTAAAGATCTCTTCGTCGTTGTGGCTCTTCGCTTCTTGTCATCGAAGGATGTCTTGTACCAGATGGTCCAGCTTCTTGATCGTGATGCGTCACGATTTCTCCTCGGCCTCTTCGTCCCCTTCCTCTTCCTCGGAATATAACAGGTGGCATTTTCCTGCTCCAAAACTTATTAAAAATCAATTCGAAAATAAAGACAAAAAGGAGTAAAATCCGAATTTTGTCCTAAGTTATTGTCTAGACTCAAGTATGTGCAATTGTGTCACTGAGATTAAACACAATGCCTATTGTGTTTAATTCACTCAATGTTGGCTCTGATACCAACCTGTCACACCCCGATTTCCACGTGTCTCACCGGTGGGCCCGGTGGGGGATTACCGTGACGATGTTGGCAACAATATAGTCAAACCACACAATTATATAATGCACAGCGGAAGCATAAAATAAATATATAAACTTCAACCTTTGATCGTAATATCAAAATGTATTACAAGGGTTGAATATATCCACAGTGGATCGTAAATAATTATAAAGTATTGTTCCATCAGATACTGCAATCAAGCTTGCGAGGCTTATCCCGACGCTAGGGAGCTAATACCAGCCAATTACGTTTAGGTACCTGCACTTAATCTTTTTGGGGAAAATACGTCAGTTTACACTGGTAAATACATTCAACTGACACATTTGAAAATGTTTATTAAAATTGATTTGAATGCACAAGGCACAAACTCTTTTATAACTTGGGAAAATTCATAATGATCTTGTGAACGTTTTACATGTTCTTTTATGCGTTCAGTAGCCCGGGTCGTGCCGGGTTAAAGATTTATAGACACACCACGTTTGCGTAAAACCGTAGTACAGAAACCAACGGCTACGTCTTTTAGTTTTAATGTCGACACTTTATACCGGGTGTACGCCTACACCGGGATGTCGATGGTCGTGGCCATTTCGTAAAATGATGCCGAGGATATCCGGGACAACGGTCATTAAACCCCCCAAAGGCTTATAAGCAACAAAACTGTTTAAATGAGCCAATCATATTTAATCAATTAACCACCTAAGCGATGGAAGTATATAATGCTCAATCAAGCGGTATTAATATACCGTAACCCAAGCCCGTATAGGGGAAATAAGTCAAAAGTATTTACCTTTGCAAGTATTAATCCTTAATTTAGATCAAGTCACCGATAGCTTTTACTGGGGCTCCTAATCTGGAACGAAGGTTTTAATTAACCTCTTAGAATCCTAACGGTCCTTGTATTAGCCGTAGCTTAAACCGGTTGATTCCGATATATAGATATGGTTAATTCGCACGAAAAGGCGAAAACCGAGAATGGAGTATGATTTGGACCCAACAAGTTCAGTGACTTGTTTTATATGGGTTTATAGTTCATACTCTGGATTTTTGGGGTTCAAATAGTATAATTTGACCCATATCGGCTATTGCACGAAAACTAGTTCCATGAGCCGTACCGTGTGCGCAAATAGGCGAAACGGTTAACCATAAGAGTCGTACGTTTATTTCCTAAGTCAATATGCCTTAAAAGTATTTTGGTATCAGTAGGATACCTTCCGTAATGCCCGTAACGAGTTTAAGTTTATATTATGCCCCGTAGGGGCTTTTCGGTCATTTTAAAGACTTTAAAAGGGATTTTCGAGTTCTACAGGAAATCTGAGTTTCCCGAACAGCTTATAAAGCTTAAAATACTTTATTTATTATTTAAAACCAGTAGCAACTGGAATCGGGTCAAAAGACCTTGTAGAACTCCCGTTTTGGCCAAAAAGGGCATATTCGGTATTTACCGAACCGTAGCCATAACCGCAGGTTATGAGCAAGGTAAAAATTATTAAAAATCTTTAAAATTCCCAAAATATTATTTTACCACAGTGGGTAAAAGTTTTGGTGACGAAAACTTGGGTTAGATGGGCGTTACGCTAATTGCGCCGTTAATTACAAAACTTTCTTAAAAGTGCGCCTTTTAGCATAACTCTCATTCTAGACCTCGGATTGACGTGAAACTTTAGGGACATGCTTATAATTTAACAAGCAAGGTTTTGGTCCGTTCACGTGTCCGAAATACTTGTTTTAATTTTAAAAGGCCGTTACGGTCAACTTTTAGGCGAATGACGGAAATACGTAAAAGACTCGGATAACTCATGAACCGACCACAGAGGCGTATACCAACATGTGACCTGGTCCTAAGAGAGTCCTAAGGTATATTTATACCTCACTAAAACGGGTCAGAACTGAAGTCAAAGCAAAAGTCAAACTTTTGCGACATTCGGCTCCGAACCGGTTCTATATAGTAAATGATCGATTCAAACGAGCGCAAACAGGTTTATATACTTATTATCATGTTTTATGATTGTCAAAACAGGTTCCATAACATATATATTACAGATTATGCATAAATCGCCAAAATAGCTTTCTGTTGACTTTTTAACCGCACGTTTGACTCGATATTTGACATAGTTAGAGTGGTGATCAGGGGGAACCCTTTTAGAGGTTTAATACCCACATAAATACCAACTCAAAACTACTTTTGGTTCGTCATAAGACTGAACCATCACTGAGTTATTTTAAAGTCAAACCGTACTTACGACGGTTTGGTTTTTAGCTAAATACTAAGCATAAACTGAAGTATGAATGATCAAGGCAACTTACAGAAGTTAGGACCTGAATATGGAGCAAAGAAGAACACTTGGGAGCACTTAGAATAATCAGATGGAAGTTGTTTGAGTTGTGTGAATGATATGAGCTTAAGGTGGCTATTTATAGCCAATGCCAAGCATCTTTGATCATTACAACTCTTACAATCAGACCAGAGGTGATGGTAGGTGTCCCCTAAGTGTTATGGGTCGAGCATAGGGTGCCCATGCCCCATAATTATGTGCATGATCGTTCACAAGCTCCAAAAGTCAAGAAACTACAAGGTTTCTGCATCTGGGCACTTTACGCGGCCCGCATGGGAGTTCCCATGCTTTCTAATGCGGGTCGCCTAAAGGTTAAGAAATCAGGCGAGTTAGTGAGGAGGCTCGCGGCCCGCCTCGACTTATGTCTAAACCTTACGCGGGTCGCGTGAGGTTATATTTTCTGAATTTTTCAAATCTTTTATAATGATTACAGAATCGGGCCATTAATAACGAAATCTTTCGTAATGATTTGCCTGACCTTTCGGATTTGAAGGGGTAACTTTGCGGTTTGGCCCTCGGTTATTTACCGATAGGGGCCTCGTGTTATTTACCCGCATTATTTAGTCCCCGGTTTATTTATTAATTATATTGGAAAGCCTTAACTTTCACTGTTAACGCTTTTAACCCTTCTTCTACGCATTTGATCGTAACTTTCTCGTTTCATATCGAAACTTCGCGAAATTCATATATATCATTTTAGTGAGTGTATAATACTGTTACAAAGTCTTTGGAATGTTAAAGGGTCACTCAGAGGTATTATTAAACATGTTGACACAGTTAACCCCTGTAGTTTGTAATCTCTCACTTTCTTCCGCGTTTTATTTTTGTACGATCTATAATTTATTCGTTTGAAGGTTTAAGCATTATTTAGGGATACTATACAGTATATTTACCCTTGTTGACATTTATAACCCTCGAATTTATATACTTTCAAGGTTTGTCAAAATTAGTCCTTTATTTATTATAGATGCCACGTGTAAACAAATGACACGTGTTAACACATTATTGGACACAAAAATTCGAGGTGTTACAGAAGCACTTAATGGACGAAAGTGTCGAACTCCAGTATGCTGGGCAGAAATAGGAGAAAACCAGTTATTAGGTCCCGAGATTGTGCAGGAAACCACCGACAAGATAACTCAAATCAAAGAAAGACTAAAAACGGTTCGAGATCGCCAGAAGAGTTATGCAGACAATCGACGTAAGCCGTTAGAATTTCAAGTTGGAGACAGGGCACTCTTGAAAGTCTCTCCGTGGAAAAGGGTAGTTCGATTCGGTAAGAAAGGGAAGCTAAGTCCAAGGTACATAGGACCATTTCCAATTACCCAACGAATAGGACCAGTTGCCTATCAACTACAACTACCAGAAGAGTTAGCAGGGGTACATGATGTATTTCATGTATCTAATCTTAAGAATTGTTTATCTGATGAATCACTGGTAGTACCTCTTCAAAATATAGAAGTAAATGAAAAGTTGAAATTTGTGGAAAACCTCTCCAAATAGAGGACAGAAAGGTCAAGCGCCTTAAACACAAGATATTGGTACTGGTCAAAGTAAAGTGGGATTCGAAAAGAGGACCTGAGTACACATGGGAACTGGAATCGGAAATGAAGCGAACGTATCCTTACTTGTTCTAGTAAATCTCGAGGACGAGATTTTAAATAAGGTTGGGAGGATGTAAGGACCTACACGAAAATATCCTAAAATGCTCCGTAAGTGAAAACCCGAACCCCTAAAACCCTAATTTTTATGAAAAATCAAGAAAAACTAATTCTGTGACTCGGTCGCAGGCCGCGAAGGAGTTAAGTAGGGCCTTCGCGGGGCGCGATAGCTCCATAATCTCCGGATAATGATGAACGACATGTGCCGTCCACGTGTCGAGCCTAGGGTATGACACGGCAGCCCTAGCCGTAGCTAGGGTAGCCCTCGCGGGCCGCAAAGGACCCCTTCATGTTTACGCGGGCCGTGAGAAAGGCAAAAATCTGCTATAAATTGAACGTTGCATGGCCAGTCCAACCTGCTTGAAAACTTTCAAAAAAAACAGCTTCCTTTCTGTTCGAAATTTCAATTTAAGTGTCGAAACGCTGCTACAATAACGGGGTAATAACTCGATCACTGCTACGATATAATGTCCGATCGATTGAAATCGATCCGATGGATGTTTAAATGCGGCCTGACTTCGGGCTACACTTTGTCATTCGTCGTGAGGGTTTTGATCTCGTGAAATTATCGTAAATGTTGTATTAAGTTACTTACCTAGTTTCGTTTGCATTTTACTTAACTAGGTTACCGGCTTAATCAGTAGGCAGACTCTGTCCGTCTAAATGTGCAATGTAAGTCATTCTGTTTTTATCAAAGTTTCTTTATAAAACCTTAAATGTTTTCCAGTTATAAGTACAGGGATTAAGTCTTTGCAAATCTTTAATTACTGGCAGTAAGTGGGGGTATTGTGCACATTACTACTGTTTATCACTCTTAGGTGGGCGAGCCTAAATTTTAAGATAGGGGCAAATGTAAAAACTCTTAATACTGTAATTTATAACAATGTGTCGTTTTGTACAAATTGGATGACTCACCAGTATTTCCCGCTGATCAAATATTTTTAAAACATGTTTCAGGTGATTTACTGTGAACAAGGAAAAGTGCCGCGTAGCACTCCTGCTTGAATGAAGTGGCCCAGTAAATAAATAAACATGTTTTTGTAACCAAGGGATTTCCCAGTGAAATTCCTTTATTGTAAATTACGGGATTGTCCTGAACTTGAAATAAAATAATTGGGTGTTTTCAGTTTTAACGATCCGGTTAAAATTTCCGCTCCCAATTTAAACACCAATACCACGGGTTTCTGTCCCGCGACTTCTGAACCGGGTAAACCGGGTCGGGGGTCGTGACAAATATGCTCTTTATTATGGCACGTGCATGAGATGATGACCGTTGTGGTGATCGTGGATGGCAAGCATAATTTTCTTATAGTTAGTTATTAGGACATTTTTCATTCAAAAAAGGGATAACAATCTATTTTTAGGAAGACAACTACTCATATTCGAACTCTCTGAAACCTGTTGGCGAATACACACACAAACACACTAGAAATCATTGTATTGAGCTTGTTATCATCCAAAATTGTAACCTTTATTGTTTAATATAGTTGACAGTGATAGTTTTCACTATCCGAGGTTTTTTATGCTGGAGATCATTCATTGATCAAGGGCTTTTTCCTCGTATAAATCCTTGTGTTCATTGCCATTTTCATTCAATTATTGTTCATACATTTGTTCATTTAACCAAGCATCCAACCTCACAAAAATCAGATTTGGTTACATTATCTTTGTGTGATTTTTGACCAAAACAGTTTGGCGCCCACCGTGGGGCAATCGGTGCTTCATCTTTGAAAATTCTGTTCATTTCGTTCATTTCCATTCATTTTCATTCATTACCTTCAACCACATGGCTTCTCAAGGGAAAAACACTTCAAGCTCCATGTCGGCGATCACCTCATCACAGGGCATTCCACCTTTGCCTCCTGTTCCTTCTGGATCCCTGAAGAATGCTGAGAATGCAGCGAAGAAGACAACCCTCATTTTCACAAAAGCAACTACTGCTGTTTCTTCTGCTCCTACTAACAATGATCTTTATTCTTTGATTTTGCAGATGAAGATTACATGCAACAGCAGGACGAAACCAATGGCAGGATCCTTCGTGAAATTGATGAGATCAAGAAACTGAAGAGATCAGCGGAGGATCACTCCCCATTGGTGCCCAGATCATTGGATTTCACTACTCCACCAACAACCGTTCAGCATTCTAAGTCACCAGATGTCCAGTATCATGGAGGATCATCAAGTATACAGTATGGATCATCGGCTATGACACAGGCTCAAGGATCCTATTTCCAGCCTTCAGGATCCTCTCTTCAGCCTTAAGGATTCTCCTTCCACCATCAAGGATCCTTCTCCAGTTCGGGAGGATACATGGGGACACTGTCAGTTCAAGGATCCTACCCTCAGCATCAAGGATCCTCATCGCAAGTCCAAGGATCCATGGATTGTCCTCCGAGACCTTCAGCTCCAATGTATCCTAGACCCAATATCTTCCATGATCAAGGATCCCTAAGGAGTCAACAACCCATAAGTTCTGAGATTCATGTGGGAGACTTCATTCCCATGCAGACTATTGCTTTGTCTAATCCTACGATTACACCAGAGCTGCATCAATTTGGATTCACATCCGTAATCCCAACCTCGAACCAGTCAGGAGGTAACACTTTCAATACATCTTACAATACTAACCATGGTCTTGTGCAGGAACCAGGGATCAACCAGGCTATGGAAAGGGAGTTGCGAAAACTCAAGGTTATGATATCCAGTGTCCCAGGAGTAGTTAAACCCATTCCTGAGATTCCGGATGGGAGTCACAAGGTGTCTCGCTTTGCACCACCTATATGCAATGTGGAGATACCAAAGAGATTTCAAACGCCAAATATGAAGCTCTATGCTGGTACAACTGATCCAGAAGATCATGTAGCACAATACAGGGAGAGAATGGAGATCAATCCCATTCCGGAAAGGTTAGAAGAAGCTTGTCTTTACAAGGGTTTCGGATCCACATTGACTGGATCAGCTCTAAAATGGCTGTTAAGTCTTCCTCCTTATTCAATTACTTCATTTTCTAATTTAGTTAACTTGTTCAATAGTCAATTTTCATGTAGTAGGAGATTTGAACGATTAACTAGTGATTTATATAGGGTCACCCAAGGTCATAATGAATCATTAAGGGATTACATAACTAAATTCAGTAGAGAATCCTTAGAAATTCCTAACTTGGATATTGCTACAGCGGTTAAAGCTTTTAAAATGGGTTTACTTAAGGATTCACAATTCTATGATGATCTTGTTATGACACCTTGCAGGAACATAGATGAGGTAAGGAACAGGGCCCTTAGATTCATTCGTTTAGAGGATGACAAAAGGATCCAGGAGAGGCTATCAGGATCCTCAAAGCAAGACTATTTCAGGAATAACAAATCCAAGTCATAAAATAAGTCTGACAATCAGAATGTGCATGTTGTGGAACAAGAGGAAAATGATGAGGATTATCCTCCTATCTCTGAATATTGTTTTGCTGCTGATAATAGTGAACTAATCCTTGCTATGCAGAATTTAGGTGACAAGGCTAGATGGCCGAGGATAAGTGACAAGCCAGCTGCTACCAAATATAAATCGAAGTGGTGTGCTTATCATGAAGACTTTGGTCATCTCACAGATGAATGCATAGCACTAAGAAAGGAGATTGGTTACCTTTTGCGAAAAGGATACTTGAAGGAGTTACTTGGAAGGAAGAAATCAAGGATCCAGGATTCTGAGAAAATTACTGAAAAGGTTCGTCCTCCACCAGCCGATGCTCAAATTATCCATTTCATCTCCGGTGGCTCTGATATCTGTGGTACTTCGTTTTCTGCAGCTAAGAGGCATGCAAAAGAGACAAAGATGGAGAATGGGGACAGATCTGTTCAAACTTCCATCCTTACCCAGGAGAAAATCATATCCTTTAATGAGGATGACCGTGTGGATATACAGGATCCTCATCACGATGGTCTAGTTATTACATTATTTATCTCTATCCATTTTGTTCGCAGGATTCTCATTGATGGGGGAGTAAATTCTGTTCAAAAATTTTGTGTCATTGATTGCTTATCTTGCTATAATGTTATCTTTGGCAGGCCATGGATACACGATATGAAAGCAGTCCCCTCAACATATCATCAGTGTGTGAAACTCCCTACCCCATGGGGTGTGGTAAAGATAGAAAGTGATCAACAAGAGGCCAAGAATTGTTACACTTCATCAATGAAACCAGCCTCAAGACCTAGGGAGGCATAGCAATTAAAGTATCCTCCAAGGGATGTCCTGGAGGCAAGAGAGCAAGACGTCAAGGATGTTCTGATGAACCCTGAGGATCCTGAATCTAAGATTTTTATAGGATCTGGAATCCTTGACACTATCGAGCAGGATTTAATATCCTTCTTAAAAAGAAGAAAAGCTACCTTTGCTTGGAAGCATGAAGACATGACAGGTATTTCTAAAGATGTTATTACTCATAAACTTGGCATTGACAGGTCCTTCAAGCCAATACATCAGAAAACAAGGAAGTTTGCACCTGAAAGAAATGCCATCATCCAAGAGGAGGTAGACAAATTGCTCAAGGCATGTATGCTCAAAGAGGTAAAGTATCCAAGATAGTTAGCCAATGTGGTTGTTGTTCAGAAAAAGAATGGAAAGTGGAGGGTATGCGTTGACTTTATTGATTTAAACAAAGCATATCCCAAAAATCTTTTCCCTTTACCCAACACTTACTCCATGGTGGATGCTACAGCGGGTCATGAGTTGTTAACTTTTATGGATGCTTCATCTTGATTCCAACAAATTCAGATGGAACCATCGGACCAAGAGGATAAAACTTTAATAACCCCTACTGGTATCTATTGTTATATTGCTATGCCTTTTGGACTAAGAAATGCAGGTGCTACATACCAAAGGCTAGCGAATATAATGTTTAAAGAATAGATTGGACACACAATGGAAGTCTATATAGATGACATGGTGGTTAAGTCCAAAAGAGCTGAGGATCACCTTAAGGATTTGGAAGAAGCATTTGGTATCCTTGATAGATATAACATGAAATTGAATCCTTCCAAATGCCACTTTGAAGTAAAAGCTGGAAAATTCTTAGGCTACATGGTGACAAAAAGGGGAATAGAAGCAAGTCTAGAACAAATCAAGGCCATTGTGAACATTAAGTCTCCTGCCAATGCTAAGGATGTGCAAAGGTTGACAGGAAGAATCGCAGCCTTGAACAGATTCATCTCAAAGTCATCAGAGAAATGCAAAGAGTTCTATGACATCCTGAGAAAGAATAAAAAGTTTGAATAGACTGAGAAGCATGAGAATGCCCTCAAAGCCCTCAAGGATTACTTATCCTCAGCTCCAGCTCTAATGAAACCAGAAAATGGGGAAACATTATCCTTATACCTAGCTGCCTCTACTAAGGCAGTAAGTGCGGTCCTTGTTAAGGATCATGAAGGTTCTCAACATCCAGTATACTTTGTAAGTAAAAGTCTACTTGATGCTGAGTCCAAGTATTCTCATTTAGAGAAACTTATTCTTGCTTTAATCATGGCATCCACTAAATTACGTCATTATTTTGAAACTCATCCTATTATTGTTAAAACTAACTTTCCTATCAAGAATGTACTCAGGAAACCTGAAATGTCAGGAAGGATGGCAAAATGGGCAATCAAGCTTAGTGCATATGACATAAAATATGAACCAAGAACTGCCATCAAATCCCAAGCCTTAACTGACTTTGTGGCTGATTTCAGTAGTGATCTACAAAGGGAAGCTGAATTGGAAGTTCAACAACTTGAAGAGACTAAGGATCCTTGGATACTCTTCTTAGATGGAGCTTCAAATGTCAAGGGAACTGGACTAGACATACTACTAAAATCGCCACAGGGGGACATTATACCCCAATCAATTGCTTGTGAATTTCAAACCACTAATAATGAGGCTGAGTATGAGGCCTTTAATAGCAGGTTTGCAATTAGCCAAGCATATGAGGATCAGGTATCTTGAGGTACATGTAGATTCTTTGTCAATTACTAACCACTATAATGGTTCTTATGTTGTCAAAGGTGAAAGGATAATCAAGTATCTAGAGATAGTCAAGAAATTGACAGACTTTTTTGCTTCTTTTAGTTTAACGCATGTACCCAGGGAAGAAAATGCAGAAGCTGATGCCTTAGCTAACCTTGGATCATCTTTGAAGATTCCAGAGGATGTTAAGATACCCATTATCCAAATCTTAACCCCTGCTATTGAGGATAACTTAGCCATGGAGATAGTGGAGGATTCTGCAATTGTACCTACTGATGGTTCATAATTGAATTCAAGATCCTGGATCTTTCCAATCCTGAGATATATACAACTTGGAGAGATTCCTACTGGAGAAAACCCTAGATCTTTCAAAATCAAGGTATCTCAATTTACATTATTAAATAACATCTTATATAAACGATCTCTTGTAGGTCCATATTTGAGATGCATTGAGGATCCAGAAATTCAGGAAGTTTTAAAGGATTTTCATGAAGGAGATTGTGGGAACCACACTGGGGGCAGAGCACTATTTTCAAGGATCCTTGGAACAGGATATTATTGGCCTACAATGAAGAAGGATGTTGTGGAATATGCAAAGAAGTGTGATGCTTGTCAGAGACATAGTAATATCTATCATCAACCAGCGGAACTCCTGCATCCAATATCCTCTTCCTGGTCATTTATGAGATGGGGAATGGACATAGTTGGCAAACTTCCTAAGGCACCAGGAGGAAAAGTATTTATGCCGGCCATGACTGATTACTTCTCTAAGTGGATAGAAGCTGAAGCCTTTGCACAAGTTAGAGAGAAAGAAGTTATATCCTTTATTAAAAGAAACATCATTACTAGATTTGGCATACCTTCTGAAATTGTTTGTGACAATGGATCCCAATTTATTGGGACTCGAACCACTAACTTTTGTGACAGCTGGGGGATTAGGATGATAACATCAACACCAGTCCACCCACAAGCTAATGGTCAAGCAGAGTCATCCAACAAGATCATCATCAACAATTTGAAGAAGAAGAAGAAGAAGCTTGGATCCAAGAAATAAAAATGGGCAGAAGAGCTACCATATTTATTGTGGGCTGATAGAACAACTCCCAAGAATGCTACTGGTCAAACTCTATTCTCTCTAGTCTTTGGAGTTGAATCTGTGATCCCTACAGAGATGGTAGTCCCTACTGCAAGAACAAGCATCCGTGATCCTGAAGGAAATGCTGAAAACTTGACTCAAGATCTGGATACCATAGAAGAGCTCAGGGATTTGGCAAGGATAAGGTTGGCTAACTATCAACAAAGAATGGCTGGAGCCTATAACAAGAATGTCAGGATCAGGAAATTTCAAATTGGTGATATGGTGTTGAGGAAGCCATTCCAAAATACCACAAATCCTGCTGATGGCAAGCTAGCACCAAAATGGGAAGGCCCCTATCTAGTTGAAGCTGAGGCAGGAAAGGGGGCATACTGTTTATTAACAATGGATGGTGATCTCTTACCAAGGGCTTGGAATGTTGTCCATCTGAAGAAGTACTTCATGTAAGAAGGATCCAGGATCCTTAGATACCCTGAAGCTTAATTCATGGTGAGGATCCTTAGAGGATATATGATCCTCATTCTGGTAATGATTTACTTATAAATTCATAAGTTTATTGATTCATTTGGTTATAAGGAGGGGGTATTAGAATCCTTTATTCTTTTTCATTAAGTTTTAAGTTTTGTAGAACTAGGATCAAGTGATTGGTCAAGTCTCCAAAGTTATTGGGTTTATCCCTAGTTTATGGGCTTGTCCCCAGTCTAAGGTATCTATTACCTTCTACGAATCAGGTTCCAACACCTTCGCCAGTTGCGCACGATTATCCTAGTATAGTTCAAGGCAATGGGACCAGTACCCGCTTTAGGGGCTGACAATTTCATTGTTATTGGCTGTATTTAGGTTCCTAAGTATAATGGTAGACGTACCATACATCCGTTCCTAAGGTTTCTAACGTTTTCACGTTCGCTAAGGTTTTGGCATCTTCATGTCACTAAAGTTGGGATAGTCGCCAGTTTAGGCCATACTCCAGTTTACGTAAGTATATTTGGGCTTGTCCCAAGTTTTTGGGCTTGTCCCCAGCTTATTGAGCTTATCCCCAGCTTATTGGGCTTGTCCCCAGTTACTAATGGTTCTTTTCTATGATGATTGGCTTAGTCCCAAGTTGTGTGTTTATGACAACCCTAAAGAAAACCGACACCCTCATAATTTTTCCGATACCCTAAAAATATTTAAAATATCCCAATACGTCCCTAAAATCACCCCATACGTGAAAACGGACCCCGAATACCTTAAATATCATTAAAAAATTAAAAATTAATTTTTGGGGTTTAGGCGGGCCGCGTAAGCCACCCCTTAAGCTTACGCGGGCCGCGACGAGGTGAAAGCTGGCACGACCCCAGGCCGCCACGTGGCCCAACACACGGCAACCCTATACGATGACCCGGACAAGCTACGCCGTTGACCAGCGTTGACGCGGGCCGCGTAGGCCTTTGCCTACATTTACGCGGGCCGCGAGAAACCCAAACTCAGCCCCTATAAAGCTGGAGCTTGGGCCTTCAGTTTACGTCGCTCAGATTTCTTTTCTTTCCCTCAATTCTAAATAGTAGGCATTATACCCGGGTCTAATACCCCCCCTAAATAACGAGGTTCTGCTCCGTTGTAAGTATCATAACCCCTGGATACGTATTATATACTCTGCCCGATTGATCTAGGGTTCCGTAACGGCTGTCGTGGTTCTGCCCGACGTAGTCGTTGGAATGCCGTCTCGGGGAGGGTATTGCTAATGTTAAAATGGGTTATCATACTAACACGTGTGCATTTGTGTTAATTATAGATTATTCCCAGGAAATCCTTACTGAAAATCCTAAGACAGCAATGTGAGTAATCCTCTTTTTGTGTAAACCTTTTTGTGAGTAATCTCCTTTTTGTAAACTGGTTTTACAAAACCTCACTTAATTAATTATACATTAAACAGTTATTGAGTATTTGTAAGGATACAATTACAGTCGGTAAATTTGGGGTTTTGTATACAAAATTTGTTACAACCTGGTAAGGAGTAACAAGACTATAAGTCGGAACGACAGTACCATGGGTGGTAATTGATATGACTTGGAAACAAATGTAATTGCGCGACCGCCCTCAATACTGTACAATGGTTTTTATCAAAACTTGATGGAACTGGGATTCACTCACCGGTATTTCCCACTGACAAAATGTTTTTAAATGCGTTTCAGGTAACAAAATGTGAAAGCCAAATAGAAGCTAGCTGGACAGCACTGAAGGCTTAGAAAAGTGGCAATAAAGTTACCTCAAAAGAAATAGATGTTTTTATTAAATAAAAATAGGATTTATTCCTATGAAAAAGTGTGTACTGAAAACATGGGGTTTTACCCATATGTTTAATATTATGAAAGTGTGGTATTTTACTCTGATAACATATTTCCTAACTACGGTCCTGATGAAAATTTCCGCTGCTAAATTAGACAAAATCAATATACCACCGAAACTGGCCGCGGCCGCCCGTTCCCGTATTTGTACAGGGGGACGGGGGTTGTGACAGAAGGTGGTATCAGAGCTAAGCCACTGATTCAGCCACAGAAGTGTTCTACTGACACCAAAATTCAAAGTGTTAGGAAATAAATTACGGGAATACGTGCATAACTGTATTTCCTTGTTATGTGTTGTTTGACTATTTGTTAGTTTACAGTATGAGCGACCAAGGACCATCTGACGCGTACCGTCAATTGTCTGGTTCGCCTAGAAGCGAAGGTGCCTCTTCTCAGCCTGCCCTCTCGGGGTACTCTGCTAATACGGAAGAAGGAATATTCGTATTTAAGGCTCAATCTGAATAGCCATTTCCTCAGAAAAAAGAGGGGATGGTTCAGTAGAGGAGCACACGAGCATAGAAAGCGTATGAAAAAGTTACAAGACCAGAGAGCACTAGCCGCAGCTAAAAGAGAAACTGATGCTTATGCCCAGGATATGCTTAATAGGGGTATAGCCAATATTCACATCTTAGCAACCACTGCAGCTGACCCAAACCTAGAGCAAATGTTAGCACCACAACCACAACCACCAATTTCTGACCAACCAATGGAGATAGAAAACCCTGAAAATCAAGTAGAAATGCATGATTTCAATCCGGAGGAAATACCTAGGGTACCCGCACCAAATCCCCTAGACCCAAATTACGACCCATGGTGGGACGACAATAGGGACTATGTGCAACGTTACCCGATACACGAAGACATGCCCATGCCGAACCTAGGAGCCTACCCAGGGTTAGATCCTCTAGATCCTTATTACGATAATGATGTATTCATTAGGGAGATTCTGGAAAATCCTTACCCATACCAGGCCCCATACCACGAATCCGCACCCCAGATTCCGAACCCAGTCCTAGAACCTGCACCCCCAATGAGTGCAGAAAACGTACAAGAACTTAGGACATTTGGTGAGAAAATTTTAGAAAATAGTGAAAGGATGAGACAAGTGGGAGAGCGACTCGTCTGGAAGTACGACGAGCGCAATATGGATTTCTAGATGAATCCATATCCGTAGGAGTGATGCTGGAGAAGGTTATAATAATAATAATAATAATAATAATAATAATAATAATAATAATAATAATAATAATAATAATAATAATAATAATAATAATATATGTGTGTATGTGTATGAAAAAAACTACGGATGCCTATTACTAGTAGTGTAGCTTTAAATTTCAGTCGGTATTGTAATTTTAATTTCAGTACTGGTGTGTAATAGATGCATACTATAAGAAAGAGTAAAAGTCGCAATGCTCGACGTTTTTGATCAATCTATGTGTTGTGTGATTTGTAGTATTAAATATTATTTTGTGATATTAATATGTGGTAAATGTTTAAAATTCAGATAGACAACGAAGTGAACCAGGAAAACCTGAACAACGAAAACCAGAATGAAAACCACCCCAATAATGATAATCTAAATAATGAGAATCCGAACAACAATAACAATGGAAACCAAGTGGATGATAGAGCCCTCCAACACATAGTGGCACAAGGAATCCTAGATGCAATGTCATTTATTATCTAAACTGTTAAGGAACAGAAAATAAAAGTAAACATAGCAGTAAGCGACCATCTGAACCTGAACACAGCGTAAACAATGGACCCGTACTTCAAGTGCCCATTCCTAAAAGGAGAAGAACCATGCCTTATGGTTGTTCTTATAAAGAATTCTGGTCCTGCAAACCAATAGAATTCTCGGGCAATGAAGGACCCATTGCAGCTCTACGTTGGATAGAAAAGACTGAGGTTGTTTTAAAAATAAGCAAATGTGCTGAAGAAGACAAGATAATGTTTGCTTCCAATCTGTTTAAGAACTCAGCATTAGAGTGGTGGAACACTATCCTCCAGTCAAGAGGAAGTGATAGGATATACAACATGGAATGGGAGTAGTTTAAAAATATGGTAGAAAGGAAATTCTGCCCTCCCAATGAAAAGGAACAGATAGCAAATAAATTTCTAAACCTTAGAATGACCGGGGTAGATAGTAAGGGTTATACTACCACATTTTTTGAATATGCTAGAATAGTACCTACCCTTGCCTCACCTGAGCCAGTATTAATCTCCCGTTACATCTGGGGATTAATTGGAGAGATTAGACATGTAGTCAAGGCAGCTAGACCCCAAACTATAGAAGAAGCTGTAGAACTAGCAAATACCTTGACAGATGAATTAATCCGTGCTAGAGAAAAAGACCAGAGGAGAAACTTAACCCAAAGGCTTACTCAAGAATTCCGTTCTGGGAATTCCATCCGTAGGAACATAGGTTCTACCTCTGCACCATACTGCAAGGCCTGTAAAAAGAAGCATTCTGGAAGATGCTCCACTTACTGCAATTTTTGCAAAGTACCAGGGCACAAGGAATAAAACTGCAAAAGGAAACCAACTAATGGACTGTGCTTCAATTGTGGAGAAAAGGGCCATATTAAGCCAAATTGTCCGAAATTGGCTCCAGCTGAAAACAACAAGAACACTAAAAATGCTAGAGCATTTGTTCTGACTACAGATGAAGCCAAGATGATTCCGGACATGATAGCCAGTACGTTTTTAGTTAATGATATTTTTGCTAAAGTATTATTTGACTCTGGTGCAAACCAAAGTTTTATTAATACTTCGTTTTGCAAACTTCTAAATCAATCAGTAACTAAACTTCCACAAGAATGTCTAGTAGAGACAACAAATGGAGAGACCGTTAGAATTTCTGAAATCTTGTAGGGGGCAAGAACAGAAATTTTAAACCAAAAGTTTATTGCAAACCTTTACCCAATGAATCTGGCAGAATTTGAAATTGTATTAGGAATAGATTGGTTAATAGCCAATAAAGCCAGTATTTTATGTGATCAAAAGTCAATTCAAGTAAATTCACCAAGGGGTGAAAAGATCACAATTAAAGGAGATAAACCATCTAGATCCACTAAATTCATCTCTGTGATGAAAACTGCAAGTTATATAAGAAAAGGATCTATAGTGTATTTGATTTCTATAATCACTAACACTAAAGGAAAAGAACTAAAAGACATTCTAGTAGTGTCTCAGTTTCCAGATGTATTTCCAAAAGAATTGCCAGGACTACCACCAGACAGAGAAGTTGAATTAAGAATCCATCTGCTACCAGGAACGGCACCGATTGCCAAAGCACCTTATCGTTTGGCACCCGCCGAAATGCAGGAACTGAAGAACCAGTTAGACGAATTGTTGGAGAAAGGATTCATACAACCAAGTTCATCACCGTGGGGAGCACCGATTTTATTCGTCAAAAAGAAGGACGAATCAATGCGTATGTGCATTGACTACCGTGAATTGAACAAGGTCACGATTAAGAATCGGTACCCATTACCAAGGATCGATGATCTGTTCGATCAACTTCAAGGAGCTCGATTTTTCTCGAAAATTGATTTAAGATCAGGATATCATCAACTAAAGATACAGGAAGAGGACATTCCTAAGACCGCATTTAGAACAAGGTATGGCCATTATGAATTTACTGTCATGCCATTTGGTTTAACCAATGCCCCAGTCGCATTTATGGACATGATGAACCGAATACGTAAGCCATATTTGGATAAATTCATAATTGTTTTTATTGATGATATTCTCATTTACTCTAAGAGTAAAGAGGATCATGCAAAGCATTTGCATGCACTTTTAAATCTATTTAGAAAGGAAAAGCTTTATGCTAAGTTTTCAAAGTGCGAGTTTTGGTTAGAACAGGTACAGTTTCTTGGACACTTAGTTAACCATGAAGGAATTCATGTGGATCCAACAAAAATCGAGGCGATTACCAAATGGAAAACCCTTTAATCACCAACCGAGTTTAGAAGTTTCTTAGGATTGGCTGGTTATTATAGAAGATTTATTCGAGATTTTTCTAGAATAGCCATTCCCTTAACCAAGCTAACCTGTAAATCCATTAAGTTTGAATGGGGACCAAAACAAGAAGAAGCCATTAGAATCCTTAAGCAAAGACTAACCCATGCACCCATACTAACGCCAAAAGGTTATATCTTACGCATCTAGACAACTTAAGAATCATGAAGAGAATTATTCAACCCATGATCTTGAATTAGGAGCCATAATTTTTGCTCTTAAGATTTGGAGACATTACCTCTATGGTAGTAAGTTTACCATATTCACTGATCATAAGAGTTTAAGGTATGTTTTTGAGCAAAAAGAACTAAATATGAGACAAAGACGCTGGATGGAGATTCTTAGTGATTATGATTGTGATATCCAGTATCATGCAGGGAAAGCCAATGTATTGGCTGACGCGTTAAGCCGAAAGTATCACGAAAAGCCAAAAAGGGTACGTTCTCTTAAATTAAATCTACAAGTAGATTTAAATGATCAAATTAGAAAAGCACAAGAATCAGTAATCAAAGACGATACTGAAAAATTAAATGGAATGATGAAGGAATTAGAACAAGGAACTGATGGAGTTTGGAGATTCCATAAGAAAAGAATATGGATACCTAAATTAGGAAACCTACGTCATCATATATTAGAAGAAGCCCATAAGTCCAAGTATACGATGCATCCAGGAAATGATAAGATGTACCAAGATTTAAGGAAAAATTTCTGGTGGATAGGAATGAAGAAGGATATAGCAGCTTATGTTTCTAAATGTTTAACTTGTTCAAAGCCGAACAGCAGAAACCCTCGGGTTTATTACAACAACTAGAAATGCCAGTTGGAAAATGGGAATTGATAACAATGGATTTTGTTACCAAATTACCCAAAACAAGAAAAGGTAATGATACAATCTGGGTGATTGTAGATAGGCTAACCAAATCAGCTCATTTCCTACCAATGAAGGAAACTTTCAGTATGGAACAATTAGCCAAATTATATGTAAATGAAATCGTTTCATTACATGGAATTCCTTTATCAATTGTTTCTAATACCGTTTTACCTCTCATTTTTGGTCAAGTTTCCAAAAAACGATGGAACCAAGTTAAATCTAAGCACAGGTTATCATCCTCAAACGGACGGACAAAGCGAAAGGACAATTCAGACAATCGAAGATATGCTTAGAGCTTGTGTAATTGATTTTGGAGGTAATTGGGACAATCACTTACCTTTAATAGAATTTTCATATAATAACAGCTATCACACAAGTATCAATGCTGCACTATTCGAAGCACTTATGGACGAAAGTGCCGAACCCCAGTCTGTTGGGCAGAAACTGGGGAAAAACAACTATCTGGACCTGAGATAGTGCAAGAAACAACTGACAAGATCATTCAAGTCAAGGAACGACCGAAAGCAGCATATGATCGACAGAAGAGCTACGCTGATAACAGACGTAAGCCATTAGAATTCCAGGTAGCAGATAAAGTATTGTTAAAAGTTTCTCCTTGGAAAGGAGTAGTAAGATTCATCAAACGAGGAAAGCTAAGTCCCAGGTATGTTGGACCTTTTGAGATTAATAAAAGAATAGGACTTGTAGCCTATCAGCCACAATTTCCAGAGGAAATAGCAGGAATACATGATGTATTCCATGTATCAAATCTCAAGAAATGCTTAGCCGATAAATCACTAAGGATACCTCTTAAGGATATAGAGGTAAATGAACAACTCAAATTTGTAGAAAGGCCCCTACAAATTGAAGACAGAACGATTAAGAATCTTAAGCAGAAGAGATTGGTTCTGGTCAAAGTAGAGTGGGACTCCAAAAGAGGACCGGAATACACATGGGAGCTTGAATCAGAAATGCAAAGGAAATATCCACACCTGTTCCAGTAGACCTCGAGGACGAGCTCTAAAACAAGGTGGGGAGGATATAACAACCCTAAAGAAAACCGACACCCTCATAATTTTTCCGACACCCTAAAAATATTTAAAATATCCCAATACGTCCCTAAAAACATCTCATACGTGAAAACAGACCCCGAATACCTTAAATATTATTAAAAATAGATAAAAATCAATTTTTGGGGTTTAGGCGGGCCGCGTAAGCCACCCCTTAAGCTTACGCGGGCCACGGCGAGGTGAAAGGTGGCATGACCCCAGGCCACCACGTGGCCCAACACACGGCAACCCTATACGATGACCCGGACAAGCAAGGCCGTTGACCAGCGTTGACGTGGGCCGCGTAGGCCTTTGCCTACGTTTACGCGGGCCGCGAGAAACCCAAACTCAGCCCCTATAAATCTGGAGCTTGGGCCTTCAGTTTACGTCGCTCAGATTTCTTTTCTTTCTCTAAATTCTAAATAGTAGGCATTATACTCGGGTCTAATATCCCCCTAAATAACGAGGTTCTGCTCCGTTGTAAGTATCATAACCCCTGGATACGTATTAGATACTCTGCCCGATTGATCTAGGGTTCCGTAACGGTTGTCGTGGTTCTGCCCGACGTAGTCGTTGGAATGCCGTCTCGGGGAGGGTATTGCTAATGTTAAAATGGGTTATTATACTAACATGTATGCATTTGTGTAAATTATAGATTATTCCCAGGAAATCCTTACTGAAAATCCTAAGACAGCCATGTGAGTAATCCTCTTTTTGTGTAAACCTTTTTGTGAGTAATCTCCTTTTTGTAAACTGTTTTTACAAAACCTCACTTAATTAATTATACATTAAACAGTTATTGAGTATTTGTAAGGATACAATTACAGTCGGTAAATTTGGGGTTTTGTATACAAAATTTGTTACAACCTGGTAAGGAGTAACATGACCATAAGTCGGAACGACAGTACCATGGGTGGTAATTGTTATGACTTGGAAACAAATGTAATTGCGCGACCGCCCTCAATACTGTACAATGGTTTTTATCAAAACTTGATGGAACTGGGATTCACTCTCCAGTATTTCCCACTGACAAAATGTTTTTAAACGCGTTTCAGGTAACAAAATGTGAAAGCCAAATAGAAGCCAGCTGGACAGCACTGAAGGCTTAGAAAAGTGGCAATAAAGTTACCTAAAAAGAAATAGATGTTTTTATTAAATAAAAATAGTATTTATTCCTATGAAAAAGTGTGTACTGAAAACATGGGTTTTACCCATGTATTTAATATTATGAAAGTGTGGTATTTTACTCTAATAACCTATTTCCTAACTACGGTCCTAATGAAAATTTCCGCTGCCAAATTATACAAAAACAAGATACCACCGAAACTGGCCGCGGCCGCCCATTCCCATATTTGTACAGGGGGACGGGGGTTGTGACAGTGTTGTTACAGGTTTCCAGAGTCAAACTGTTAAGGATCCAGGATCCTAACTTTCTACTGGTTCTTATCTTTTGTTAGCACAGTTGTAAGTGTTAAGGATATAGAATCCTAACTTGGATTCTCTGGTATGATCCTTATTTGCCTTTGTTTTATTCGTTATTACTACCCTTATCCTTTGACAACAGGATATATGATCCTTGATCATACAGTTTATAATCGTTTGACATAATATGATTTTAAAATACATTTAATACTTTTTCTAACAACTTATAAATTCTAAAGTTGTAAATTGGAAATTGGCAGATAAAGATAAATAAAACGTCTTTCAAAGATAAAAATTGACAACACGTTTGTTTTATTTATTTATCATCATTAACCCCTTTTTAAAGGTTGTCAAAATTGCCAACCCAAGTTTCTACCAGCAAAACGTGGCCCGTCCACTTAGGTTGGCAAAGGGTGTCCATATTAACAAAGTTCTAAGTAGTGCAGGAAATAAAAGGCAAGGGGCATCAAAGGCTTCATCCTCCACAAACAGAAGGACCCATCCACGTTTGTTACCCCCTAGTGTCCAAAGGATCAGTGATCCTTAACCCTAAAACTATTGTTCTAAGTTATTACAAACCATAATTGTTCGAAACCAAAAACCAATAAATCATAAAAATGGGCTCTGGCCACGTCTAGAAATTTCCATCATCGCCCATTTGTGCAGCCTATGCCTTGACTGCTTCATCTGCCTTCGCTTCTCCACCTTCACCACTACCACCAGCCCCAGCTGCTGCTGTATCCTCAGGATCTTTGCTTCCACTTCCACCAGCTTTGATGGCCAGCACCTCCTCAGGCTCCTCATCATCTCCAAGCTCCTTCAGCCTTTGCTTGCAGGCCTCTACATCCCAAGCCGACCTGTCAAAGGAAGGATCAGCAACCTCCTTAGCCATCTGCAGCCAGATCTTCAAAGCCACTATGGCAGCAGACTTCTTAGCATCATCAATGATCTCCAGCCTTTCCTTATTGGAAGTGATCTCGGCCAAGAGGATTTGCTTCTGCAGCATTTTGCTCTCCTTCTCCAGGTTAGATATCCTTTTGTCCTTAGTCGCAGCAATGGTTTGGAGGTCCAGGATATGCTCTTCAGCATCAGCTAGATATTGGCCTTGGAGGACTTGGATTTCAGCAAATTTCTGTAGAGAAGAAGTATTAGTATTCAGGATCCTTTATCCTTGGACAAGACACAAATTTTAGGATACATGATCCTTACCTCAGAGACTGCATCATGGAGTTGTTGTTCAATTAGTGGGAGACCTTCAGAGGATTCGAAGGGCTTCTTCCTTTTGCTCCCGTTACCCCTGGTGCACATGCCCTTGGTCTCTGGGGCGCTTTGGCTTGTAGCCAGCTCCTTCTTGATGGATCATGGAGAAACAATATCCTGGATGTCACTGAGGCCAAACTTGGAAGCAGACTTGGATGACTTTGCAGCGCCTACACACATTAAAAAAGATAAGTATTCATCTTTAAATTTTTCATTTACATGTCTATAAAAATGGATACTTACTTGACATGGTGTAGGAAGTGGATGATATTTCTTGAGAATCCTTTATCCTTGGTGGAAATGTTCTGACAGCAGGATCAAGATTCCAGAAAGTAGTCACTCTCTCCGCGGTAACAGGTGAGTCTTGTATGCGTGACAGGGAAATAGCTGCACAGATAAAAGAAAAAGGATTAATTATCCTCTGCAAGAAAGAAAGATCTTACCGTGGTCCTAGCCTAAGGATCCTATATCCTACCCTGGGTGTTCCATTTCTTAGGAAGGTGATTTCCATTTGGTATGGAATCTCTCCTCACAAAGAAGAACTGATTTCTCCAATTGCTATCATTCTTGGTGACTTTTAACAAGGGATGGGGTTTTTGTGGCTTGTGCTTGAAGAGGAAACGGTGAGACCCGTGGCTGACCAGGTTATATAAACGGCTTAGCTCAGATAGACCTATGTCTATTCCCTCGTTTTCTATGATGTGCTCGAGTGTGTATAGAACCCTCCACAACATTGGCATGGCCTGAATATACACTAACCAGTTAGTGTGAAGAAGCTCTGTGTGAACGCCGGGAAAGGATATATGAAACCTATCTGGAATGGAGCAGCAGGGAAAGTGATCCAGACTTCTGATAAACAATCACTCTTCATCGAAGAGTCAAATGGCCGGAAGATAGTTCCATCCGGAAAACAGTGACGCAACTGATCAACTTCAGGATCAATGAAGCGACAAAGCTCCATGGAGGGATTCTTGGTGAGGCCCTGACTCTTCGGAGGGCTGTTATGCTCAGGATGTTAGGCAGGGGAGGATCGAGTGTTCATCTTTGCCATGGAATTCTTGAAGAAACAGGGATTAAGAGAAGAGAATTTAGAGAGAAGGAAAGAGAAGATACCTGAAGAGATCTTTGAATGAGGATTTAAAGGGGAGGATCTCGAATATAAATGCAATTTTCATCCTTATCTCTAACCTATTTATAATGATGATTTGTTGCAGGAATGACCCTCGCTGACGTAAGTCTGCAACGGCTATATCTCTAAGTAACGGCTAGTCCGCATTTCCCTAAAACATGACTATCCGATTGAATTTCAACTAGTCATGTTTGGGGGCAATTGTTAGGGATAGAATTTTGGTGATTATGGATCACGGATCCTCAGTTCAACCTGGATCAAGGATCCTCAGGAAATGGTGCAGGAAGACTAAGGATCCAGGATCCTCTTTGATATTCTAGAACTAACAATTGTTTCCATCACCTTTTAGCTTGTTTTGCAGGTGTATTTCGAAGGAGACTTATTCCAACCGAGATTCCAGGGGAATATGCTCTTTATTATGGCACGTGCTTGAGATGATGACCGTTATGGTGATCGTGGATGGCAAGCATAATTTTCGGAAAGTTAGTTATCAGGATATTTTTCATTCAAAAAGGGGATAACAAGCTATTTTTAGGAAGACAACTGCTCACATTCGAACTCTCTAAAACCTGTTGGCGAATACACACACAAACACACTAGAAATCGTTGTATTGACCTTGTTATCATCCAAAGTTGTAACCTTTATTGTTTAATATAGTTGATAGTGATAGTTTTCACTATCCGAGGTTTTTTATGCCGGAGATCATTCATTGATCAAGGGCTTTTCCTCGTATAAATCCTTGTATTCATTGCCATTTTCATTCAATTATTGTTCATACATTTGTTCATTTAACCGAGCATCCAACCTCACAAAAATCAGATTTGGTTACATTATCCTTATGTGATTTTTAACCAAAACAGCTATCTATCTTCACTACTCCCCAAAGAGTTGGGAGTTTTACACACTGGTGGTATGTTGAGGGAACAACCTTCATCTCATAGATCCAGGGCCTGCTAAGAATGACATTACAACAAGACAAGCTGTCAATAACACAAAAATTTTGGATAGAATTTAATCCTTCTATATAGATTCGTAATTTGATGTCCCCAATAAGCACTGAGGATCTTGGGATTATCTCAGTTTCTTGAATATTCATTTTCTTCAGCACATCAAGTTGCACAATATTCATGGAGCTTCCTCTGTCTAAGGGAATCCCGCGAACAAAATGGTTGGCGATAAATAGTGGTATAACAAAACCGTCGTGGTGAGGATCCTGGATATTGACCCTGGCATCCTTGTCAAAGGACATCATTTTCTGATCCGTCAACGTGGAAGTCCTGATGGGTCTATCAACATTCTCCAATTTGGTTTCCTTTGCATGTCTCTTAGCTGTCGAGAAGGAGGTGTCGCAAATGTCTAATCCTCCTTAGATAAAGTTGATTACTTGGGCATCGGCCGGAGGTGGAGCTGCTCTCTCTAGGACATTTTCAGGATCCTGGATCCTTGATTTCTTTCTGCCTAGCAGTTCTTTCAAATGCCCCTTGCTGAGAAGATAGCATATCTCTCTCTTTAATGCAATACATTCATCTGTCCAATGCCCAAAATCCTCATGGTATGCACACCACTTGGACTTATCCTTGAAAGAGTTTGACTTCTCGTTTTTCCTTGGCCACCTTGCCTTCTCACCAAAGTTCTGCAGAGCAAGAATTAGTTCACTATTAAACAGAGAAATAATATTCAGATATCCTAGGATATTCTTTCTCATCTTCATCTTGTTCCATCGCGTGGACATTTTGATTATCAGGTTTCGAGTAGGGCTTGGATATGTTATTCTTATAGAAAGATCCTTGTTTTTTTGTCATTATACTCATGCTTGGTTGAACCACCGAGCCTGTCTTGAATTCTTTTGTCATCCTCTAGTCTGATGAATCTTAATGCCCTGTTTCTGATTTCATCTAAATTCCTGCATGGGGTCATGACAAGGTCATTATAGAAGGGAGAATCCTTTTGCTATCCCATCTGAAATGCTTCAACAACAGTTGCAATATCAAGATTCAGGATCTCTAAGGATTCTATCCCAAACTTGGTAACATAATCCCTAAAGGATTCATCACGAGCTTGGGTAATTCTATACAAGTCACTAGTTAACCTTTCAAATGTTCTACTACAGGAAAATTGATTATTAAACATAATAAATGTGAAAATGAATTTATAGAATAAGGAGCAAGACTTAGCAGCCATTTTAACGCAGATCCAGTGAGTGTGGATCCAAATCCTTTGCACAGGCAAGCCTCTTTCAGCCATTCAGGAATGGGGTTTATCTCCATTCTTTCCTAGTATTGTGCCACATGCTCCTCTAGATCGGTTGTACCATCATACAACTTCATGTTGGGAGTTTGAAAGCGTTTGGGTATCTCTGCATTGCAAATTGGTGGTGCAAAACGAGATATCCTATGACTTCCGTCTGGAATTTCAGGAATAGGCTTGACTACTCCTGGGACGCTGGATATCATATCCTTGAGCTTTTGCTACTCCATGGCCATAGCCTGATTGATCTCTGCATCCTGCGTAAAACCATAGTTGGTATACAAAGATGTACTATGGAAATTGTTACCTCCTGGTTGACTTAAAGATGGTATTCTAGAAGGGTATCTAGGATAAGACATGTCTGCTTTATAGTAGGGCCTGAGGAAGCAATAGTCTGCATGGGGATGAAATCCCCTTCATGAATTTCACAGTTTCTTAGTGGTTATCTCCATGAGGATCCTTGATCCTGAAAGACATTGGATCCAGGAAAGGTTTGTGTTGAAGGTCTTGGTAGGTAATCCATGGATCCGTGAACTCGAGCTAAGGATCCTTGATGATTGAAATAGGATCCTTGAGGCTGGAACATCTCCATGTATCCTTCTGAACAGGGGAAGGATCCCTGAGGCTGAGTCATCGCCATTGATCCTTGCTGGTGAATAAAGGATCCTTGAGGCTGTATGATAGATCCTCTGGATTGTTGAACTGTTGATGCTGGAGTGACAAAATTCAACACCCTAGGCATCAATGGAGATGGATCCTCAGCTGGCCTCTTTTGTCTCTTGATATCTTCAATCTCTCGCAGAATCTTTTGGTTGGTCTTGTTTTGCTGCTCCATGTAGCTTTTCATCTGCGAAGACAAAACAGAAAGTTCATTGTCAGTATTAGCAGATGAAGAAGTAGTAGAAGTTTTGGATCCTTGGAAGACAGATGATGTCTTCTTCTGAGCATTTTCAACATTCTTCTAGAATGGTGGGGGAATAGGAGGCAACGGCATAGTGGTTTGAGATGAGGTAACTGCTGGCATGACAGTTAAAGTAGCTTTCCCCTGAGAGGCCATGGAATTCGTGAGAATGAACAGAAATGAACGAAAATCTTTAGAATTGAAGCACCACTTGCCCCACGGTGGGCGCCAAATTGTTTTGGTCAAAAATCTGATTAAGGATAATGTAACCAAATTTGTAAAGTGAGGTAGAGTGCTTAGGTGATGAACAATAAAAAGTATGAATGCTTGATGAATAAAATTATGAACACAGTGATTTGTATGAGGAAAAGCCTTTAACCACTAGTAGATCGTCGGCATAAAAAGCTCGGATAGTGAAAACTATCACTATCAACTATATTGCACAATAAAGATTACAACTTCAGATGTTGATCACATGTGGTACAATCAAATGCTAAGTGTATGAGAGATCTGGTTTACAATGTATGCGAGTGTGTGTGTTCCAAAGTGAGAATGTCCCTAGAAACACTTAATCAACACCTTTTGAAATAAGCTAACAACTAAGTCTGATTTTCTTGGAAGACCACGTCTAAGCTCCATGAACTTTAGTGGAATTCAGCACATGCAGCATCTCAAACGAATAATGTCCGATATTCCAGCTAAGACTTAGTCCACGTCGTCCACAACCTGCATACGAACATTAGAAAACATAGAGAACAATTGTTAGATAACATACGTAATAATTGTGACAACCCTCACTAAAATAGGTATCCGTACAAATTAATTAATATTTAATTAATGCTTAATCACTGTGCTTACTTACAATTGTGGTTAAACTGCTTCTTGATTTCTGATACATACATATTCATGCATCATACTTTATTACTGTCACTCCATTTATTACACACAAAACTATAGTGACAAACTTGATGCACAAAAGCATAGTTAGTACAGTGAGCGGATAACCCAGTAAACATGCTGACATTGCCAGCACTAGATAGACATTGTCTCTGCGGCCAGTATGAGCCGGGAATAGATTACTACACTAGTAGGGAGTGTAGGGAGGTGAGGATTGTAAAATTGCGTCACTAGGTGGTAGTTATAGTGACCGGATGTGCCTAAAACATGCTTTAATTACAAAATTCTGCACTTTATACAAAACTTCAGCATTAAACATAACTGGTAGAGTGCAAAAACTTGGTAAAATAATGCTAGACACTTTCCAAAGTGTCGGGGATTTATTGTGTCACTAAAAACACTATAAAAGACACTTTAAGGCTTTACTTGACACTTTAACGGATCAATATCCAACCGAACAACCGGACTTTACCCGGAACACAAAAATATTGTCAAAGACATTGTTTTGACTTTTCTGAACTAATTAGGGTCTCCTAACATCCTTTATATTAATAAACACATCAAGTATCCTAACTAAAACCATTTGTTTTCAACTAAACACTAACTATAACATTACAAACCAACCCTTACCCCCCCCCTAGTTCGAACGGTCGTGGAGTGGGGACACACCCCACCATTTCTTGATTATTTTATTAATCTTGTCTAATATCTATCTAACACATTACACAATGGACTTTAGTAAGCAATGGATTATAAGTAAGCATGAGAGGTTATAACCTTCATCTCACTAACCACCAACATTTACAAGCTCTCTCTCTTTCTCTCCTTTGAGTGTTCGGCCGAGAACACTAGCACAACCACCACCACCGTCAAGTTTTGATCTAGTCATTTTAGATACATACAAATGTGCAAGGGATCATACAAGGAGGCTCGGTGCACTCGGAAGCTCAAGAACCTCTCTAGATTTCTTTTATCCACCTTGTTTACGTCTTGTTTCTTCCCTAGCCTCGAGCTAGTAGTAAGTCCCTCTAAACACCATCTTGTTCTTGTTTAAAGTGGTTAATAAGTGATTTAACGGTTAAAAATCAAGAACACACAAGATCATAACTAAAAGTCTTGACCATATGATAAACAAGTTGGATAAAGAGAAACTAGTTGTGTAAATCATGTAAATCTTGTCTAGTTGAGAATATTTGATGTTGTTTGTTGCTAGTAGTGGGACGGATCATCATCTAACCATACTAAGTCGTGTTCGTGGAACATGAACTAGTAATATGTTAGTGTAAAAAGTTGTAAAAGATGATGAACCCATTCCACTCATGAAACATGAACTTGTGTAACTAAGATTTTTCTTGTAAAATAAGGTTCTAAACTAGTAGATCTAAAGATCAACAAGTGGTTTTTCGGAAGAACCAAGTGAAAGATGCAAGTCTTGTTAAAAACCCGGATCTTACATAAACTAAAAGCATTTTAGTGAATAAGCAAGTGTGTAAACACTTGTGTAACAAGAAAATTTAACAAAGGAGCATTTTCGTAAATTTTGACTAGAAGTTGTAAAACTGCAAGTTCTTTAAAAATAAAGTTTTTAAGAAACTAATGTTATTTTTTTTAATGATGACAAGATCCACTAAATATGTTAGAAAGTTATTTTTACACAACTTTCAAGTTCATGAGTTTGTGATTTAGACTTGATCTGTCAAGTTTGATGCTTAAATGTTGTATGTCGATGGTTGATAAATTGTTTGATTGAATTTTGAAAAGAAAATTATACGCTAGTAAGCGTGGCCACCTCCAGTTACAGAGGAAACTCTGGCGAAATTTTTCTAGAAATATAACACTTAGAAATATTTTTGTGACAAGTGTTTATAAATATATTTTTAACTTGTTTTTCCAAATAAACTTCGCCATGATCTTTATTACAAAATAACCAAGTGTCGGAGGTGGATTTTCGTAAATAAAACTTGTTAAATATATATTTAGAATATATATTTCATAGTAAAATGCTTGTGTGATTTTGTGATTATTTTGTGAACTAGATATTACCCTAAAAATAATATTACTTGAAATATCATGAAAATACGACTCCAAAATAATACCAACGCCCTCACAAATAAATATTTAAGTTACACCGGTATTGTTACTACGCGAACTTTAAAATGTAACTTATGTATTTTCAGAAAATACTCTTAAATGTGTATTTTGATAAAGTATTATTTTGGAAATGGTATGAAGTAAAATATAATATTTTATAATATTTTGGGGAAAATGTGTATATTTTGGAGACAGAATCTTTTAGACAAGTGATTTATTATATATCTTTCAAGTGAGACTTAAAAATATATTTTCGGAATTATAAAAAAAAAAAAAACACACATGTATTAGTACCCCCATCCTTGGGAAGGAATATACTTATTAAATAAATTAGGAGTGTAAATACGAAATAGTTGTCTAACTATTTCCCAAAAACATTAAACCTTAAGCCAAGGCACGGCCGTCCGTCTAATAGAAGTTAGTATGTGTAGGTCGTCACGCAGCAGGTTGATTGTGATTGACTATTTCGAGACGCACTTCTGTGAGTTCATGTCCTCCTTTTCTCTTAACTATTTTCAGTTTTTATACTTCGGGGGTGGAATACATGTTACAGTAATTACGGATACTTTTATACATGGTATGTTTAGCTTAAGGAGGGTTACTACTTAGATCATGTGAGTGGGTAGGCTGGAACTAGAGGCCATTAATCCTCATTATAGGACCGAGGGTCATTAGCGGTTGATCTATCTGGGTGTAGCGAGCCCAACTCCAGGCCCACTGTACGGACCTTGGGGTGACTTTGAGCCCGACGCAAAAATCTGCAAGGTTTGAGTCTTCCTACAGCACTTCACACATATCATTGGCTTTTGTAGGTCCCCCGGAGGTTGAGGTTAAACCTTATCCTTGTTATGTTTAACACACTAGCAAGTGCGGAATCCAAGCTAGAATGCAAACCGGTAGTTTATATGAGAACACAAGCTACAAAGAGAAAGGTAGACACACGAGATATCAAAGTTTTCTCTTGTATTTCAGTGGACACGGTTACAGCCCTTGACCAAACTGAAAATACGGTCTCTACAAGACTAAGTTCACTCACACACTGAAGTGAACACATTACATGAGTATATATACCCATCACAGATCGTCTGGTCGAAGGATCAGATAGACTGATCGAAGGATCATCTATCGATCTGAAACCTATCGAAGGATCCACATATACCTCGAAGGATGATGTCCTTCGAGGTCCATCAACATCCATCGAAGGCTTATCTTTCGAGCTCATCGAAGGATCTAAACAATCCTTCGATGACTCATCCTTCGACACAAACATATTACAACCATGTGCTAACTGTTTGGCCAAGTCAAACCAGGAGGATGGTTGACTTGGTCAAACTTACATCAAACACACATATTAACAAACATAAGACATAAACAAGACTAACAAAAGACATCGTTTTATATCATGACAAAATACAGACAAAGTACAGACACAAGTGCACCAACAAACTCCCCCTTGGCTGTAGCTTTGTCTCGATCTTCGTGTCTTCAAGTCTCTGACATCCTTTCAACCGTTAAGTGATGCGTTGACCATTTACTTCCCGCATTCACAAGTAGATTGAAGCAATACAAAGCCATCTTCTGAAACTTCATTGCTTGTGCACGATCCCTAACCAAGTAGTTGATCTCGTGATCCTTAAGAATAATAATATCCGACCTGGACATGTTAGTAATCCACATTGGATCTATCATTCAAAAGTTCTCTGGACTGTCTTGGAATAAGATCACCGCTTCTCCAGTATCTGCATCATAAACCCAGCAACGAAAGTTACCTAGAAAATCTGTCCTCATCTTCAACAACGGTATTTTCTTCATCAACTTTGGAGGATCATAGACCAATCGATAACGAGCAGTATTTGTATCTGGATCAAGCGTAAACCTGATCTGCTCGTATCGAGGGAACTGCGGCTTATATAGCGGATCCTTCCAACCAATTCTTCGTTCCAACCTTATCTTCTTGGCGAACAGATTCACCATTTTGTCTTCGACTCGATTAATAACCCTCAGCTGAGCCAAAACTGCAACATCATAATAAGGAAGTGAAAGAATGCTGAGAAGAGACCTGAAGTACTGAAGGCCGCATTCTCGCTTCACAACCATGCAGTGAAGCTCCTTGATGAACATCCAGCTGATAATACGTCCCCGAGCCTGATTCCTTTCCAGATTCATGTAGTTGGCCTGATCCAACGGAGGGAGCGGAGGAGGATTCCTAGCTAGGAAATCCGCTCGCCATTCGTTCACGGTCTTCTCACGGCTTTCTTGAGCTGTAGGAGAATCTGAAGAAAGATTAGTAAATTCTGCTGTCTTTGCCGCCACAAACTCATCATCAAGAGCATTAAACTCCGCATTATCTTGACCAACATAAACAGGACGTTCCGGATCCGAACCGATGAAGATTTCTTCAATCGTAGAGAAATCGGTTTCGTCCGGAACTAACGGAGTAGCATCGATCGTCTTCAAATCAACTTCAGCCAATTCCTTCAGAGCTAATATACGTTCATTAGACATCTTTGTAACGTGTTCTCCCTCTTCTAATAATTCACCCGTGACTGGATGATACTGTTGAACAGTTGAGGATTCAGGGAGATCGGTAAATGCTTCCGGTTCAAGACTAACATGTTCAAACCCTGCCGAAGCTTCCAACGTTTCAGTCTGCTCAGACGGACCAGTAGTAGCTGTTGGAGGAGCAGTAAGAGCAGCTTGAGACGTACCAGACCCACCTGCAGCACAGGATGCAGTTGCACCGGAACCTGAGGCAGCTGGTTGATCAGGATTTGCTGCATCATCGTCTTTGTCATCGCCACGCTTTGAGGGAACGATGCCTAATGCTTTGCACCTTTCATTCCAAAGCGTAACTACTTTGTGATCCATTTTCTTGAAATTTGCTTGAACAGGCTTGAAGGCTTCTATTAATCGATCATCACGATTTTTATAGCGATCCGACAGCTCTTCATGCTTCTGCTTTAACACTTTTGCCTCATGCTCTAACACATTGCTATGCCCTTTCATTATCTCAACTTCCCTATCACGAGCCCTGTTTGCTTCTTTCAGCCTTTCAATCTCTAGACCCTGTTCTTTTATCTTAAGATTCTGAGCATTAACAATTGAGACTAGCATGTTGTGTGCCTTCACATCCTGTGTTCTCTGTTCACGATACTCTTCAATCTTTCTAGTATGCCCACCGACTAAGTTACCCAATTCACTGACTTGTTCGATCAGGAAGTGAATTCTCTCAGCTTCAGACAAACCAGACAATGTTTCTGCTAGAGTCGGCCGTGAAGGCTCAGGTCCTGAGGAGCCAGACTGACCAGATGGACCGGAAGTACCTGTTGCACCAGTAATAATAAGAGGAAGACGTGCGTGTGTACCTGAGACAGGAGTTGTAGGCGGCTGTTGATCAACAGTCGCGGTGCGTGTCCCAGTAGACGTCTGCGGAGAAGAGACCAGCGCCAGCATCTCTGATGTAGTTAATTGATCACTGACAGGTGGTAGCTGATGCTCTGGAGGCGTTGAATGCTAGATCGAATCAGGTATAGTGACATCGCCAGCAGTTTCACCCATTGACCCTGATCCGTCCTTTGATTTCTTTGAAGTACGAGTACCCTGTTTTCTTGATTTCCTCTTCTTTCTAACCAAACCAGGAGCAGCAGGAATATAATCATCATCTTTGTCAGATTCTGCGGCACTAACCGGTTTCTCTATACGTTCAAGACCACGAAGATTCCCGTGCTGATCATAAACCTTTCGCATCCCTGATGGAGGAGGATTATCATCCTCAGAAGACGAATCATCATTACCAGAACCTCCTTCATCATTAGAAGACGAACTGCTTTCATCCACCAACCTCCTCGGCTCGTCCGCCTTACCTTTACCTTTGTCGGATTCAACGAACACTCCTTGAACTTCTTCCGCAACAACATTCACATCAATTTCAACATGTGTTGCAGCACTGGAACTGCCAGCAGACTTCTTGCTCGATGCTTTAACTCCGTGCTTAGCCTCGAGTTGTGTGTTAGCCAACGCGATTAACATGGGCCCTTCGTCATCAGAATCACTTGCATCTCGACGCCACTTGTGGTTCTGTGGTGCCTCGTAGGTCACATCATCGAGGTGGCCAATAAGCTTTCTGACTGGATTGGATTCCTTATACTTAGACATAGACTTGAAGATCAGCAATGTACGCTCGTTCATCGGATTAACTGGTAGAATATCTGCATCAACCTTGGGAAGATTCCGAATCTGATCATCCATCATCATTTGCAAGAATCTTGGATATAACCAAAACTTGGTTGACGTCCGTTGATTTGCTGACGGAAGTGGCCTGCGGGCATTCTCTTTCAGATTGTCAAAGATGTAACCTGATATGTTGAACGGCTTGTTCAGAATTAAAGCCGTAAACAATCCCGTCAATTCAATAGGCGACAAATCGTATCCAGACCGTTTGTTGCTCAGACAGTGAATAAGAATATGCAATAAAAACTTGTATCGTAACGGCATGAACCCTTTGTTTATCTGATTTGCTAGCACATTCTCGGTGTAACGTAGCCTCATCAATAAACCACGCTGACACTGTAAATCAATAGAAGTCGAATCTTCTGGTTGATCTCCCAATTGCAAACGCGCTCTGATGGTGTTCTCGGTGATCACCACGGGTTTCTCAGTAACGAATCCTCTAATCACTTCTTGGTTATTCACTGTATCAACCACAGCAGAATTCCAGAATTCCTTGATCTGGGACTTGTAAGCGGTGTGTTGTGTAGTAATGACATAGTTGATTCGTGCCCGGTGAAGATACTGCATTATCCCCTCGTATTCCGGACTAACTTTGTCTTCCGGTTGCAGATACGCGGCCATGTTGTGTCTTGGCTCGGACATAGATTCAACTTCAGACTTTTCTTTCTTAGTTGGTTTTGCCCGTTCCTTCTTCTCTTTCGGTGCCATTTCTGTTCATGAAAACAAGGACACGTAATGAGAAAACAGTCAAACAGTCAACAAAGATTTCACACTTAGAAAGATTTCAGTTTCTTGAAAAATTTCTAAGTGTTGTTTCCTCGAAGGATTCCATTTAGTCATCGAAGGATTAACACTTGACTCGAAGGATGACAATTTGATCGAAAGATGTTATTTTCCTCGAAACTTTCTCCCCCTAAAATTCAAAAATAAAATAAAGTAAAAATATATTTTTGGATTTTTGGTTTTAGAAAAATATTTACAAAAATGATTTCCCGATGTCGGTTACTCTTGCTTCACCTTTATGCCGTTTACCAAAAGTAAATAATCGAATCTTGATTTATCAAATGCTTTGGTAAAAAGGTCGGCACGTTGGTGATAGGTATGAATGTGAACCACATCGATAAGTCTCTTTTCAAAGCAATCACGTATGAAGTGATATTTAATATCGATGTGCTTCGTTTTTTAGTGCTGTACAGGATTTCTAGTGATCTGTAAAGCAGCTTCATTATCAACATAAATAGGAGTAGTTAGGAATTCAAAACCGTAGTCCCGCATCTGTTGTTGGATCCATAGAACCTGGGAGCAGCAACTAGATGCAGCAATGTATTCCGCTTCACATGTAGACGTAGCCACACATGTCTGCTTCTTGCACTGCCAAGTGACTAGGCGATTGCCTAAGAACTGACATCCTGCTGTAGTTGATTTGCCATCTTTCTTGCAGCTGCCGAAATCAGAATCACTGTAAGCCTTGAGATCGAAGTTATCATCCTTAGGGTACCATAAACCAGTGTCAGGGCAACCCTTCAGATAACGAAAAATCCTTTTGACAGCAGCATAGTGAGAGACCTTCGGATTCGCTTGGTATCTGGCGAGAAGGCACGTTGGATACATAATGTCTGGTCTTGATGCGGTGAGATACATTAAAGATCCAATCATAGCACGATAAAGTGAAGAGTCCACAGCTTCCCCTTTTTCATCCGGAGTAATCCCGTGATTCTGCGGAAGAGAAGTAGAAATTGGCTTCGAATCGGACATCTGGAACCGACTCAAGATGTCTTCGACGTACTTGGTTTGATGGATAAAAATTCCAGATTCGGACTGATTAACTTGCAAACCCAAGAAGAACGTCATTTCACCCATCGCACTCATCTCGAATCGATCTTGCATCACCTTCTCAAATTCCTTGCATAACTTATCATCGGTAGAACCAAAGATAATGTCATCGACGTATACCTGCACCAACAGAAGATCTTCACCTTTTTCCTTGATGAAGAGGGTACAATCGATCAAACCCCGTCTAAACCCGTTGTTCAGCAGGTAGGTAGACAGTGTCTCATACCAGGCTCGGGGTGCTTGATGAAGACCATATAACGCCTTGTTAAGTAGTAAAACTCTGTCAGGATGTAATGGATCTTCAAACCCTGGTGGTTGCTCGACATATACTTCCTCTTCGACTACTCCGTGAAGAAATGCACTTTTAACATCCATCTGGTACACCTTGAATTTCTTGAAGGATGCGTAGGCTAGAAAGATTCTAATAGCCTCCAGACGTGCAACAGGTGCATACACTTCATTGTAGTCAATACCTTCTATCTGACTGAAGCCTTGAACAACTAACCTTGCTTTGTTTCGGACAACAATCCCACGGTCGTCCTTCTTGCACATAAACACCCAACGAGTTCCGATCTTCTTGTAGTGGTCGGGCCTATCAACCAATTTCCATACGCCCAACTTCTCGAACTGCTGAAGTTCTTCTTGCATGGCTTCCACCCAGGAATCATCTTTCAATGCCTCCTTCCAAGATCTAGGCTCTTCTTGGCTAACATAGCAGGCGAAAGACCAATCATTTTATTGTCCCGATTCTCGTATCTCAGCATACAAGCCAGCATTTTCGTTATTTCTGATTTGATTCCTTGTCCTTACACCACTGAGAACATCACCTATAATATTCTGCTGAGGATGAATGTTATGAATTCGGGTTTCAGAAACTGGAGGAATTTCAACATTGGTCCTCAAGTTATTGATATTTAAATTCCCGATATCATTCTGAAGCTGTTGAGTTGTAGAAGATGATGCATTTTCTTCTTGGATAATTGGCGCAGACACTGGATCCGTTGCTTCTGAAGTACCTTGAACCGGACGCGGTGCTTCACCATCATTTGCATCAACATACTCCTCATCTTCCGATGACAAATTGTAGTCGACAGCATCATTAAACACCTCATTTGAAACGAGATTGTTGACAGAAGAATATGCTTGTGAGTCAACAATGATTGGGCGAACTAACTGAGAGCCAGTCGCATTCTCGCTTTCAGACAACATTTGAGCAATTGCATTGTCATCATCAAATGTCGGCAGATTGAATGAGTCGAAAAGACCATCATAATCGAACATCCATGGATCTCCAGAAGGCTTCGGTGGATTAGAATATCTTTGAACTTTTACTTCACCCCACTCTTCAATCTTCTTGGTAGTCAGGTTCCATACTCGCGGATTAGGAGTAGCATACCCAAGGAAGTAACCTTCGATAGCTTTGGCACCAAACTTCCCGTCAGGCTCAATCATGGTACATGGTGCACCAAAAGGTTCTAGATATTCCAAGTCAGGAGTCTTCTTGTGTAGGAGTTCGAAGCACGTTTTGCCATGTCTTTTCACTGTGAGAACCGTGTTTAACGTGTAGGAAGCCGAGGCAACAGCTTCAGTCCAGAATCGAACTGGAAGCTGAGACTCAACCAACATGGTTCTTGCAGTCTCAATTAAGGTTCTGTTCTTTCTTTCAGCGACTCCGTTTTGTTGTGGCGTGTACCGAGTGCTGTATTCATGAAGGATTCCTTTTGCAGTGCAAAATTCATCCATAACCCTGTTTTTGAACTCGGTTCTGTTGTCGCTTCGAATTCGCCTCACCTTTAGATTATAAAGATTTTCCAACAAGGTGATCAAATTCTTTAGAATTTCTGGAGTCTCGCTCTTGTGGACCATGAAAGCAACCCATGAAAATCTTGAATAGTCATCAGTGACTACCAAGCAGAAAACCTCCCCGTGCACACTCTTGTGTTTGATTGGGCCGAAAAGGTCCATATGCAGACGTTCGAGTGGCATGTTTACAGTGTTAACCTTCTTCAATGGATGTGATTTCTTGATCTGCTTCCCTTTCTGACACGGCACACAGACATCTTGAAGTTGAAAATTCTTCACATTGACACCTCTCACTAGATTGTTTTTGACAAGGTGATTCATTTTTCTGAGGTGAATATGACCCATCCGTCTGTGCCAAGAGATCGTCTCCTTTTCAGTGGCTTTTGAAATAAAGCAAGTAACTTGTTTGGACTTAGTTATTGCTTGGCTCATATCGAGGACATACAAATCATTAACTCTTGGTGCTGATAAGAGAATCCATTCTTCGGGAATCTTGAATCCTGGCTTCAGCACATAACAACCGGCATCATCAAAATGCACGGTGAACTTCTTGTCGCAGATCTGAGAAACACTCAGGAGATTGTGATCCAACTGTTGCACATAATTGATTTTGTCGAAACTCACAACTCCATTTGAGATCATTCCCTCGCCGGTGATATACCCTCCTTTGTCTCCAGCAAATGCGACATATCCTCCTCTTATACTTTGCACATCGAAAAGAAGACGATAGTCGCCCGTCATGTGCCTGGAAGCCCCACTATCAACAATCCAATGAATATTAATAGTTCCTCCTAGAGCCGCCTGCACATGCAACTAACTTATCAGTTTGAGAGGGGGACCCAAGCCTTTGTGGACTTGGGTCGTCCTTGATCATCAAGGAAAGTGATTTCAATCACTTGATGATTAGGAAAAAGAACCTGTGGTGCTCCCCCTGATTGAATTACCTGCTTTTGCTTCCAAGCTGTTTGTCTTTTACCAGTATTTGAATTTATTGTTTTAGCATTTACTGGTTTTACAGTTTCAGGTTTTGCTTGTACAGGTTTTTCTTCTTTGACCTCTGATTTTAAGGCCTTTTCAATTACCTTTTGATTCTTTTGCTTTAACTTCTTTTCCCTTTCTTTCAAGACACGTGGGTCTTGTTTCAGGGAAACTAGTCGTTTTTGGTAATCGATTTCTTGGGGAGCACTCGTTTTTGACTTCAGCTTTTGCACGTGTGGGCAATATCTTACAATATGCCCAACTGTGCCACATTCAAAACATGTTCTCCGCTCTACAAACTTCGGAGAAACATGTTGATGACCAGACGGAGAACCAGACAATGAACTTTGTGATCTAGACGTGCTTGGACCTAAATCACATCCGTTGGTGTGTTGGGTGTAATTATTTTGATCATTTCGTTTTAAAATTCTAACTTGTTTTACAAAATCAACGTTAGATTTATCCTGAAATGTTTCAAGTTTGTCTGAACCCGTGGATCCAACAAAGTTCATTTTCGGTTCTCGTTTCTTAACAGTAGCTCTTTTGTTTTGCACCTTTTGTTGTTGAACCTTAGGTTGCTCAACCTTTGATTGTTGAATTTTAGGTTGTGCAGCCTTAGGTTGAGTAGCCTTAGACTGTTCAACTTTAGGTTGTTGAACCTTTGGTTGTTCAGTCTTAGGCTGCTGAACTTTAGGTGCTTGAACATTCTTGTTCTGAGCCTTCTTTCCCTGTACCTTACCCTTTCCGGAGTTGACTTGTTGTTTTCGCTCAATTGGTAGTTTTTGGTTTCCGTATTGTTTTCTAATTTGTTCACACGGAATTGGATCACATTGAGTGACGGTAACTTTGCCACTTTTGTTCCCCAAAAACTTATCAGTGCATCCTTCAAAAATTTGCTCAATTAAATCTTGATTTACATTTTTAATTGGAAAATCTTTGTTAGAGTAGATTTTGCTATCTCTTTTGAGCGTGTACAACAAATTATTCCCTTCAAGGCTAGATACAAGGGACTCCATTGCTTTTGACATTTCAGTCTTACTCGGTTTCACTAGTGGATCACACAGGATGTGATTCTCGATTGGAATATCTTTTGTAACCGAGTTAGACTGTTGTTTCACAATTTCTTCAGATTCATCGTCCGAAGAATCAGCATCCTCAACAATAGGAGGACTCTGTTCCTTAACACACGATGAATCTGTCACATTCGCAGATTCTGATTGACCCGAGGATGATGTACCAGTTGTGAACCCGAGGCCTACTGCAAAGTCATCTAGACCGAGTGGCACAGTAGGTTCAAAACGGGGCATATCCTCGTCATCAGGCAATTTGGAGTAATTGTGATTCATTGGGGGAGGACATGATTTGAATCCAATACATTTTGCATCCCCCTTTTTCTTTTGAACGTCAATGATGTGATCCAATACATAGCGGGAATTGGAATAGCTTTCCAGTTTCTGCTTAATTGTCTCACATTCACATCGAGCTGTTGCTAACTCTACCATTTGCTTTTCAATTGTGTCAATAAGATTATTGTTAGCATGTTGTTTTCGCAAAACAGCCTTTTGTAATTCTGAAACATCATGTCTTAATGACGTAATTGTTGCTTTAAATTCCTTTTCATTTCTGGTTAAAAACAAGTTAGCTTCGGTTGCTTTAGAAAGATCTACAATCAATTCTTGATTGTGTTTGTGTGTGATTTCAAACTGACTTTCCTTTTAAGCATATTTTAAACACTTTGCACATTCAATAGGAACATAAATAGAGTCAGAATTAGTATCACATACCTGAGAAGTCTGACCTTCTACGTGAGCCATAAAGGCTGTATGAAAAGAAAAAGATCCATCTTCAGAGAAGAACTGAGCAAGCTTCTCGGAAGTTCCAGCAGATTTCTGGCAGAGAATAGATCTCATCTTGCATAATGCTTCAGCTTCAGCCAAAAGCTCATCAACCTCCAAATCTAAAGCATCACTTGATAAATCACCAGCATCAACTGATTCCCCATCCATTCTCCCACTATAACCCGAACTATCTTCATCTTCTGAAGATTCACCGGCAGACACGGGTTCTACTACCTTCTCAATCACTTTAGCATAACATGCTGTTCCACCATTTCCTCCTTCTCCAAGCTGAAGGTTCCAGTTGCAGATTTCATCAGCTTGAACAACCAATCCTCTGTGGGGATTAGTGTTTGTGGATCCAGATGCATTTCCTCCAACGGGAACTATTGATCTGACAGAATTGTTGTTCAGTTGTTGTTGTGGCTGTCCTTGATTCCTGAAGGGATTCTGATTTCCTTGCTTAGGTGGCTTCTGACACTCCCGCTTGAAGTGACCCTTTTCACCACAATTGAAGCAAGTGACAGCATTCTTATCAAAACCATACTTAGTGTTGTTGTTGCTCTCCAAGTTGGTTCTCCCCGTCCTTTCCATAAACTCCTTTGCTCTTCGAATTGCACTAGCAAGAGCCCATTTGATATCCATCATTTCAAACTCTTCTCTATCCACTTGCTGATAATCTTCATTGGTTAGATTGATATTCCCAATCTGACCTGCGACCAATCCACAATAAGCACTAACCAAGGTGTTCAACATCTCCATATGCTCCTTGGCTATTTCGACACTGACTTTGGAAAAGTTGGAAGTGTCTAATCTGACTGTGTTCGGATTGGAAGTGGCTTGAAAGTTTGAAGAGCTTCCATAAAACCCTTGCTGTTGCGGTTGTTGCTGCTGAGCTTTGCTTGGGTCTAAGAAAGGCTGTGGTGTGAATTGATGAGCTGTCGGTTGCACATATTGTTGTTGAGAAGAAGAATCTGGTCTTGAATACATCATCGTGTATGCTGAAGGATCAAACTGATTTGTTGTGGAAGGTCCGGTGTTTGAGATGAAAGCTGTTTGAAGCTTCGCGTGTTGAGAGGCTGGTTTTTCTCCACTGATACCTCCTGCAATCCCATAGTACATCTCTGTATTTTGAGGAGTTAGTGTCCTTTTTGCCTTAAGCTTTTCTTCTACATCCTTGTTCTCCAATTTTTGAATTAACTCATAAACGGTGATTGTGTCTAGAACACCATTTTGTTTGAGAATTTCAAGAAAACTGCTCCACTTTGCTGGTAAGCTATCAGCGAATCTCTGCACCATTTCTTGTGGAGTGGCAGTGACTCTAAAAGCAAACATCTCGCTCAACAAGTGATGGAACCTTGTAGATAACTCTGCCAAAGTCTCATTCTCCATACACGTGAATCCTTCAAACTCTTTCTTCAGTAATTCTTGCTTGATCTTTCTAGATTGAGCATTTCGTTCACATCGTAACGTGAGCATATCCCACAAGCTTTTAGTAGTCGTGCAGTAAACAAACTGGTGGTAAATGTCTCTGTGAAGAGCTTGTGTGAGAATCATGAATGCTTTCTTTTCTAACTCAAATTTCTTCTTATCATCATCAGACATAGTGCTGTAAGTTGTTGGATTAGATCCTGCAACTTCCAAATCATTGTCAAATGCGATGAAGAAGCACATCCATAGATCTTGACCTTGCCCCTGAACATAAGTTCTCAGCCTTTCTTTCCACCATCCCCAATCATTGATGTGATTTAGCTTTGGCGGTTTTGTGCTTGTACCAGTTTCACTGTCGTTCTGCATCATTGCTTGAATGCTGCTGCTTTGATTTGTGACCAATGCCCATTGATTTGCAGTTATCATTGCAGCTTGAGGTGGGGCAATAGCCTGTATCCATGCAGTTTTGTTGAAATCTGACGCAGATTGCGTGGCTGATGATTGCGTAGCTGATGATTGTGGAGTCAAAGTTGTTTGAGTCCACGCGGTTGGATCCCACTGTGTTGGTGCAGTCATCTGTCAACTTCGTCTAATGTCGAGTCCGGGTTGCGTTATGGTTTTGATCAAACAGGATGTCATCAAATATGATGATGATATCATATGTTTACTTCATAAATTCATCATCACACAAAAGACAAATCAAGAAGTGGTCCAATGAGGTGATGCCTATTGAAAGACCAATGAGGAGTTTCCATATTATGGTCCAATCATTTGATGTGGCACAAGAAGTATATTAGCCGTTTGAAATTCTTTTTGTTGATGCGGTTGATGAGTGATTTGCTGATAAATGGTTTTCCTGTAATAATCATCTTTCCCAGACGATTCCTTTTCTCCTTTCGCCTGCTGACTCTTGCATTCTCTTTTAAAATGACCTTTCTCTCTGCAACGAAAACAAACAACTTTAGATTTATCAAATCCTAAGTTAGAAAGGTTTGCATCCAAGAAATCAGTTCTCCCTGTAACCAATCTAAATTTTTCAGCTCTCCTCAAAACACTCGCCAATGCCCACTTGATGTCCATCAAATCTAGCTCCTCTGCATCGATTTGGTCATAATCTTCTTTTGTCAGCATTGGATTGCCAATTCTTCCGGCAATCAACCCTTCATAAGCTTCCAATGCAGTGACCAATAATCCCATATGATGCTTTACAACTTCTTCAGAATAATTTTGACCGTTTTGAAGATGTAGAGCTACATTGCACTGAATCGAATGTCCATTTCCAGCAGATGCACTTTGAACACTTGGAGGATTCACTGTTGAGAATCCACTAGTGTTGACTGATCCGTGACTGCAGGGCGGAGACTGATTTCCAGCACTAAATGCAGTTTGTATCTTTGGACTGGCTTCAACAGTTTGAACATTTCCTTTATAATACAATTTGATATCTTGTTGATGAGTAGAACTGTTCATTCTGGCAATTTTCTGATGTTCCAAATCCTGTGCCTCCAGCTTCTCGATAAACTGTGCAATCGACAACCTGCTAAACTGTCCGGAATTCTTCAATATCATCAGATACGTGCCCCATTCCTTTTGCGGTAATGCATCAGCAAGCTTTTCAACCCATTCAGCTGGAGTTTTTGTAATTTTCAACTGTGACATAGTGCGAACCAAATGACAGTATCTTTCAATAAGAGTCTTGGTCGTTTCACCAGGCATGCACGCAAACAATTCAAACTCTTTCTTTAATAAGGCTGCTTTACTTTAAAGCATCTCAGTACTTCCCTCAAACTTCTTCTTAAGAGCTTCCCAGATAGAGTAAGCATTGTCATCATGTTGAAGCAATACAAAGATATCTTCCTTTACTGCTTGTTGTAACAAATTAATCATCATTTTTTCACCTTTATAACACTCTTTCTCTTCCTCACTGAATTCAGAAATTATTTTATCAACTCTCATTGCGTTTTGTGGTCTAACATATTCAGTTTCTATGCTCTCCCAAGCTTTTAGATGATTCGCCTGCACCCAATTCTCGAACCATTTCTTCCATCCGTGATAATCTTCAATTCCCATAAGTTTCGGGGGTTTTTGCATCGTTCCGGTTTCATTCTCCATTGTCATGTTCTTAGCAATGTCGGTCGGGCTAGCAGGAGTTGTAGCGAACGCGTTGTAAAACTCAGAATCCATGCTTCAAGAATCAGATGATGCTTTGGAAAATACCTGACGTACACAAATAAAACAACAATCAGTTTAAAGATTTATCAATTGATAGAAACGAACTGGTACTCGAACTGATGAATTTTCTGTCCGGACTGAAAGTTGACACACTGAGCGAATTGCTTTGACCCGGATCAATTTTTAACAAACAAACTCGGTGTGTGCGAACTGATGATCTTTCGGACAATGTGATAAACCTTTAAACAATTTTTGACCTCTAAATCGTACGGACTGAAACTATCTTTCACACGATTGCACGCGACCAGAACACACTGACGAATTGGAACAAGCTTTTAATCCGAAAGAACACACCTGGTTCACAAAACACAACTTGGATTGCCAAACACCTTATGTGAACAAGTAACACTCTCAAACAAAACAAGTGATACAAATGAATTTTCAAACTAATGAAACATATAGGAAATGAAATTCATATAATGACTAACTATTGGGCCGACAAGTTTTTAATGTGTAACAAAAATACACACTATTTGACCTCACACTTCATATGGGCGGCAATATTATGTTTTCTTTAAAAAATCCGATTGGGCCTCTAGGGTTAATGGACGGCAACTTGTTAATTGGGCGGTGCAAACTTTAATTCTGAAAGGGCCGTAAGACCGTGTGTAATGAGGCGTTTTTTTTTTTAATTTTTGCCCCAAAACGCTCTATAACGCCCATATCCCCATTACGGGGGGCGTTTTGGGGCGTTTTAAATCAAAAAAATCGATCCCGGCGTATAAATTAAAACGCTTAATCACAATCCAACCACCAATCAAACGGCTATATTCCAACGGCTAGTTTGATTTTTTTTTAACCTATTATATATATATATATATATATATATATATATATATATATATATAAACAACCAAAACTCATCCATTTTCAACAAAAACAATCTCAAAACCTCTCTAAAAAATCCCACAATTTTTAAAAAAACTTGATGGATTCTCCTAGTTCTTCATCCATGATAAATTTTTACTACAACGAGTATTTTGCGGATGGCGATGGTTCGACCGATGAGGAGCTTGAGCAAGAGGCGGTTACGAGTGCATATCAACTAGCGGTGCGATATGTCAACCATTCTCGTCGGCCCGAAGCACCAAAAAATAAAAGAGGCTATGTTGAACGAGACCGACGCACGGCACACGAGCGTTTGATGAAAGACTATTTTGACGAGGCGCTGACATTCTCAAACGAATTTTTTAGGCGTCGTTTCCGGATGAGTAAGCGGTTGTTTCTACGCATAGTCAACGACTTGGAAGCCAACTACGATTATTTTAAACAAAAACCGGATGCGAGAGGGGCACTTGGATTTATCTATCCAAAAGTGTACGTCGGCATTACGAATCCGGAAACGAAGTTGGAGAGGGTGAAGAAAGCGAAGACGAAAACTAGTTTTTTTTTTAATTTAATCGGATGTTTTTTTTATTTCTAGTATTGTTTTTTTTTTTATTTTCTGTTTTTTTTTTCAGTTTTTTTTTCAAGTAATGTAATTTTTATTTTTAAATTAATGAAGTTTTTTTTTTATGTTTTAAATTAAAAAAAATAATTGAGAAATGATTGTAAAATGATTGAATGGGGGTTATTGGCATAATGCCCCACTACACCACTTTTGCTATAATGTCCTCTTGCTGACTAGAACGCCACATGTCGTATAATGCCCCATGGTGGGGCATTATAACCTTCTACCACTACACATGGTTTAATTATTAAAAGGACGATTAATGGGCGGCACTCTCTGAAAAAGTAGTGGGCGGTGCAACAATTTAAAAAACGATTGGGCCAATGAAACAAATGGGCGGTGATAATTGAATGGCTATATATGATGGTGAGGCACTTAAAATGAATCTTACTGGACCTTTTGGGCGACCACCTTAACCAAGTATTGGGCCAATACTAAAACCAATCACATGACAACTTTTACAAACCAATTTAATGAACTGTCATTGCGGACTGAATATTGTCATGCTTTCACTTTACAATCTTATCACATTCAAGTTGACCGTTTGATTTACCAATAAAATCTCATGCAACTGAAATCATTTCGAACAATACACGCTATACAATATATTTTTCAAGCGGTTTCACACAATTAACAATGTTTATCACAAAAGTGAATCAGATGGTCACAAAAAGCGAATCATATGATGTCATTACGAGCGGTCCAGAAAAGTTTTATGAGCGATCTGAAAATTGTCTCAAAAAGCGAACCAAGCATGTTACTAAGCGCGGACTAGATGACGTCTCATAAGCGGTCCTAACATTCTACCAAATAAGCGATTCACAAGTGATAATTTGGAGCGATCCTGACATGACGTCAGCAACGAACAAACAACTTTCGAGCAAAAGTTCAATTTTAATCAATTTTAAGCCGATTTTAGTTCTGAAAATCTCAAAGTTTTGTTAAATCATGATTCCGCACACACTGTGTAAATTTGGAGCGATTTTGACCGTAAAAAGTTCGGTTTTTTCGAAAAAGAAAGGTGTAGAAGCAGAAAAAGTGATGAAAACGTGTTGTATATGCGAGATCTCCTCCTCCTTGGCTCTGATACCAATTGTAGGATCGAATTTCGACCTAAACGAGTCGTTCGGAAGAGCTCAACTCCGTTTCAGAGGCGGAAACAAGGAAACGGATGCGTACACAGCTTGTATCACACTTTAATCCTCTTGTATATTGATTTTACAACGTTTCAATTACAAGGAAAAACCGGCAATACCTCGGTATCAATTTTGAACTATGTTACAAATGAAATGAACATCAAGCCTATATATACTAGTCTAGGACCGCTCATAATACATTGCCACAAAAGCGATCCACATGCTTCCCGAATAAGCGATCCATCATGTAAGCCGTAAAAGCGATTCCACATGTTGTCAAATAAGCGATCTTTATCATTTGACCTTCCATCTTTTGTCTTCTAGTGAACTATTATATCTTTTAACTTCAAACGACTAATATACTTCTTGTGCCACATCAAATGATTGGACCATAATATGGAAACTCCTCATTGGTCTTTCAATAGGCATCACCTCATTGGACAACTTCTAGATTTCCATACCGAGGTGCTGTCGGTGTGAGAATTACGTGTAAAAAGTGTTAAATCAATCAGTAAAGAGAATTAAGTGAAGATCTAGCTGTTTCTTTGTCAGGTACTTGTTTTCAGCACCTGTATCTGATCAAACTCCTCTGATTGACTCGTTCGGGTCAGATTCCGATCCTACACACTGACCGTTTGTTCCCATTTTATAAAAATTAATATATTAAGTGAAAATTGATTTAAAATTTGAAAAACAAGTTTTCCCTTTTTAAAAATTTAATTTTCACAAACTATGTTAATATCTCGAATGATAACAACCAGCCGAAGGATCCCTGATCGAAAGACCTGAAAAACACAAACTTGTTAAACTTAAACAGACTAGGATCGAAAGAACAATACTTGTTCGAAGGATCAACAGTGTTCGAAAGATCACTGTTGAATTTCGAACAATGACTTCGAAAGATTCTCCAATCGAAGGATCCTTATCTTTCGAATAAGAACTGTAGATCGAAAGATATATCCTTCGAAAAGATTCCTTGGATCGAAGGATAAGTCACAGACTTCGAAGGATGTTAGAAGGATGATTATCTATCGAACTTCCTTTGATCGAAAGATGATCTTTCGACTTCGAAGGATATCCTTCGATATGCACTGACACAGTTGACAAAAAGTGACAGGTTGGTGAAAAGGTGATTGGTTGGTAGAAAGCTTTCGGCAGAAAGTATGTTCAGACCATACTTTTTACCAAACCAGATTTGACCAATAAAATATTACTTAAAAAGGAAGGTTCTTATCCAGAAAAACCGGTCACCGGAGTAAGCCGGAATTTGGCCGGAAATTACCAAACTTCTTAAAAACAAGTTTTTAAGTTACCCAACCCGTCCTTTAACACACCCGGTTAGTTTAGAACACGTTTTTACGTCTAGAAATGCGAGAAAAACACTAAAAACGGGTGCTAAACCATGTGAGTTTTTGTTCAAACACTCCAAAGTCTTGTATAAACTTGGTTTTTAACAAGGAAAAGAGCCACGGCTCTGATACCACTTGTGGGTCCCCCGGAGGTTGAGGTTAAACCTTATCCTTGTTATGTTTAACACACTAGCAAGTGCGGAATCCAAGCTAGAATGCAAACCGGTAGTTTATATGAGAACACAAGCTACAAAGAGAAAGGTAGACACACGAGATATCAAAGTTTTCTCTTGTATTTCAGTGGACACGGTTACAGCCCTTGACCAAACTGAAAATACGCTCTCTACAAGACTAAGTTCACTCACACACTGAAGTGAACACATTACATGAGTATATATACCCATCACAGATCGTCTGGTCGAAGGATCAGATAGACTGATCGAAGGATCATCTATCGATCTGAAACCTATCGAAGGATCCACATATACCTCGAAGGATGATATCCTTCGAGGTCCATCAACATCCATCGAAGGCTTATCTTTCGAGCTCATCGAAGGATCTAAACAATCCTTCAATGACTCATCCTTCGACACAAACATATTACAACCATGTGCTAACTGTTTGGCCAAGTCAAACCAGGAGGATGGTTGACTTGGTCAAACTTACATCAAACACACATATTAACAAACATAAGACATAAACAAGACTAACAAAAGACATCGTTTTATATCATGACAAAATACAGACAAAGTACAGATACAAGTGCACCAACAGCTTTGCAACCCAATGGTGATCTCTTTTTCCTTATTTGCTACATACCAGGGATTTACATACAAACATATTACAAAGGTTTTTACATACTCACTTTTACATGAACTCGCTCAACTTTTGTTGATTTTTCAAACTACATGTATTTCAGGGAATTAGGGATCTGGCGAGGTATGCTATGTCTTCATGCTGCGTAGTAGAAGTGATGTCATCCAAGTTTAGGGGTTGTGACTTTTGCCTGGACGAGTCGCAAGTCTTAAACTGTGTTTATTTCATGTTTTGTGATTGTGTCTTATGAACAAGGTTTTTATTAGGTTGTGTTGTAATTCCGTTGCATGTGTCAACTCTTAAAATAATGTTGCCGTATTTTAAAACTTGAATCAATGGATGATCATCATGGTTTTACTTTCATATAGCTTTGTTGTGATTAAGCTATGCTATTAAGAAGTCACACCAAACAAACCCACGCTTCCTCAAAGCCAGGGTGTGACAGCTTGGCATCAGAGCTTTGATCATAGCGAACTAGGATTCCTTCTCGAGTCTAGACTATGATCACTAGGGCTCTCACGAAAAAATTTTTAAAATGCATACATTACGTCCAGATCCAGGGTACAAAACATTTTCACAAACAAAAAGTATGAGCACTTTTTCCAAATTTATGATTCAGTCGCCACGACTGGGGGAGGAGTTCAGTCCTATAGACTGAGGGAGTCAGCCCTAAAGGCTGGGAGGTTCAGTCAAGTAGACTGAGGGGCCAATCTGTGAGATTGGGGAGGTTTTGGTCTTAGAGACCAGGGAGTCAGTCTGAGAGACTAGGAGGGTAGTCTGGGAGACTAGGAGGTTCAGTCTGAGAGGCTGGGAAGGTAGTCTGAGAGACTAGGAGGTTCAGTCGGAGAGGCTAGGAAGGTAGTCTGAGAGACTAGGAAGTTCAGTCTGAGAGGCTGGGAGGGTAGTCTAGTGAGACTAGGAGGATTACTTGATTGCTTATTGGTGACTAACATGTTTATTTGATTATATAGATGATTGTTTGTGCATATGTGTGTTTGTGTTACAGACATCATGCCTTCTTCATCAGACACTGGAGTTTCAGACATTCTGGACCCCATGGCGATAGTATCAGATGCAGCCTCACAAGGAGGAACCAGCGGGAGCAATTCGAACAACAACGGCAATAACAATCCACCCCATCGTAATGTTAAGTCGTTTGAGACATACTACGATACATTTGGATATTTATAGCACGTCCGCTAATACCATTTGTATATTCTAGCGTATGTGCAGGGTGCACTTACAAGCAATTTCTAGATTGCAAGCCTGTGAACTTCGACGGCACCGGAGGTGCTGTTGCTTTTGTAAGATGGGCCGAGAAGACTGAGTCTGTTCTTAGAATGAGCAAGTGCGCTCCAGAACAACAGGTGACCTACATCTCAGGGCTATTTTTGGATGGAGCCCTATCTTGGTCGAATTTGCAAGTGCAAACCCTTGGTGAAGCTGCTGCTTATGCGATGACATGGAATGAGCTGAAGGAGCTCATGCGAAGAAAGTACTGCTCACGCGCCGAAATTCAAAAGCCGGAGACTGAATTCTGGCACTTGAAAATGGAAGGTCCCAAGATTTCGGAGTATGTTCAGAGGTTCCACGATTTGTCCCATGTGGTGCCTTATATGTTACACCGGAGTTCAAACGCATCGAACGCTTTATCTGGGGATTGGCACCTCAGATCATGAGTATGGTTACTACTTCCAAGCCTGCGACAATCACGGAAGCCATTGATCTTAGTGTGGCGCTTACTGAGGAGGCCATTCGCTTGAACAAGTTTTCGAATGTTGAGCAGAAGAAGAAGGAGACTCACGTAGAGTCGTCTAGTAAGAATAAAAGGAAATTCTCAAACTTCAAGTAGGGTATAAGCAGTGTTAGCAAGAAAGGAGAATCAAGCACACTGGCAAAGGCTGCAACCGGTGTTGAAAGCAAAGGAAAAGGTTATATGGGTACACTGCCCAAGTGTAACACATGCCAGCGCCATCATTCTGGCCAGTGTGGATCAAAAATATGCGAAGCTTGTGGAAAAGTTGGCCACTTGAAGGATACTTGCTGGGTTAATACTGGCCGGGGAGGCCAAGGAGGTTTTGGTAATAGGAACAACAACCGTGGTGGTAATGCAAATCGTCCACAAAGGAATAATGGCGGAAATGGAAACCGTGGAAATGTTGCGAATCAAGCGGGTGATGGGAATCGCAACCAAAACAACGCTCAAGTTGGGAATGAAGGTGGTAATGGTCAGAGAATGGGCTGTTTTAACTGTGGGGATGTCGGGCACTTTAAGAGGGAATGCCCAAAATTGAACCAAGCACGGGGAAGAGTCTTCAACATCGGAGCGAGGGAAGCTCGCCAAGATCCCAACGTTGTTACCGGTACGTTTCTTGTAAATCAACGCTTTGCTTCTGTTTTGTTTGATACTGGTGCCGATTATAGCTTCATGTCATTAGAATTTAAGAATATGTTTGGGTTAACTACTAGTAAGCTAGATATTCCGTACTCAATTGAACTGGCTAATGGGAAGCTAGTTGAAGCTAATGAAGTTGTCAGAGGTTGTGTGATCGAGCTGGGAGAGCGTGAGTTTACTTTGGATCTACTACCAGTCAAGTTGGGAAGCTTCGACGTGGTAGTAGGGATGGATTGGTTGTCAAGAAACAAGGCTGAGGTTATTTGTCACAAAAAGATCATTCGCATCCCAACCGAAGATGGAGAAACGATCGTGGTTCACGGAGAGAAGCGCGATACGCCTTTGAGAATCATCAGCTGTCTGAAAGCCCGAAAGTGTTTACAGAAGGGATGTGTTGCATTCTTGGCACGCATCGTGGATAAAGAAGCTGCCGAGCCAAAGATCGAAGACATCCCTGTCGTGAAGGAATATCCTGAAGTCTTTCCAGAGGACTTGCCAGGATTGCCACCTCAAAGGCAAGTGGAGTTCCACATTGACTTAGGTCCAGGCGTCGCTCCTGTGGCTAAGGCACCTTATCGACTTGCACCTTCGGAGATGCAGGAATTGTCGACACAACTTCAAGAGTTGCTAGACAAGGGATTCATCCGACTAAGCTTCTCACCTTGGGGAGCTCCAGTTCTGTTTGTTAAGAAGAAAGACGGTAGTTTTCGTATGTGCATCGACTACCGGGAGTTGAACAAGTTAACTATCAAGAATAGGTATCCTCTGCCAAGGATTGATGATTTATTCGACCAGCTGCAAGGTTCAAGCTACTACTTGAAGATCGATTTGCGATCAGGTTACCATCAGTTAAGAATACAAGAGGAAAGTATTCCCAAGACTGCTTTTAGAACGCGATATGGACATTACGAGTTCTTGGTTATGCCGTTTGGGTTGACAAACGCACCAGCTGTTTTTATGGATTTGATGAACAGAGTTTGTAAGCCATATCTCGACAAATTCGTGATTGTGTTCAACGACGATATTTTGATCTATTCAAAGACTAAGGCTGAGCACGAACAACATTTAAGGGCTATTTTGGAGTTGCTGAAAAAGGAAATGTTGTATGCCAAATTCTCGAAGTGCGAGTTTTGGCTACGCGAAGTCCAATTTCTTGGACATGTGGTTAATGGGGACGGAATCCACGTGGATCCCACCAAGATTGAGGCGATCAAGAATTGGGAGACTCCAAAGACGCCAACCGAGATTCGACAATTCTTAGGTTTGGTTGGGTACTATCGAAGGTTTATTGAGGATTTTTCAAAGATCGCTCAACCATTGACCTTCCTCACGCAGAAGGATAAGAAGTTTGATTGGGGAATCAAACAGAAAGAAGCGTTTCAGTTATTGAAAGACAAGCTTTGTAATGCACCGATCTTATTGCTACCAGAAGGAACTGATGATTTCGTGGTATATTGTGACGCTTCGCGTCAAGGTTTGGGTTGCGTGTTGATGCAACGCCGGAAAGTCATAGCTTACGCGTCACGCCAGTTGAAAGTTCATGAAAAGAATTATACCACGCACGATTTGAAGCTAGGCACAGTAGTATTTGCGTTGAAGATTTGGAGACATTATTTATATGGTACGAAGTGTACAATCTTCTCACGGATCATAAAAGTCTGCAACACATATTCGACCAGAAAGAGCTAAACATGAGACAAAGACGCTGGGTCGAATTATTGAACGATTACGACTGTGAGATCAAGTATCACCCAGGGAAGGCGAATGTGGTCGCCGACGCCCTAAGTCGAAAAGAAAGGATCAAGCCCAAAAGGGTTAGGGCTTTAGAGATGATTATCCAGACAGATCTTTCCCTGCGTATTCGTGCCGCACAGAAAGAAGCTCTTAAAGAAAGGAACATTGAAGAGGAATATCTCCGTGGAATGGAGAAACAATTGGTACCAAACGAGGAAGGAACGTTATGTTTCATGAAACGGATTTGGGTTCCTCTGTTTGGTGGTTTGAGAAAGGTTATTTTCAATGAAGCCCACAAATCACAGTACTCTATCCACCCAGGAGCGGATAAGATGTACCAAGATCTTAAGGATTATTATTGGTGGCCTAGGATGAAAGGCGATGTTGCTGTTTACGTTAGCAAGTGTTTATCGTGCGCCAAGGTAAAAGCTGAATACCAGAAGCCTTCAGGACTTCTGCAACAACCTGAGATTCCCAAGTGGAAATGGGAACAGATTTCAATGGATTTCATAACAAAGTTGCCAAGAACGCCAAAAGGTCACGACACTATTTGGGTAATAGTGGACCGGTTAACGAAATCTACGCACTTCTTACCCATCAGAGAGAAATATAACATGAGCAAGTTAGCTGAGATTTACATGAAAGAGATCGTTGCACGTCATGGAGTGCGTCTCTCGATCATCTCTGATAGAGACGGAAGGTTTGTGTCAAGGATTTGGCAGTCTTTCCAAGAAGCTTTTGGATCACAGTTGAACCTGAGTACAACATTTCACCCGCAAACTGATGGCCAGAGCGAGAGAACTATTCAGACATTGGAAGATATGCTGAGAGCATGTGTTATGGATCTGGGTGGTAGCTGGGATAAAAATTTACCATTGGTCGAATTTTCGTACAACAACAGCTACCACACCAGTATTGGAGCCGCGCCATTTGAAGCTCTACATGGACGCAAGTGCAGATCACCGCTTTGTTGGTCTGATGCAGGTGATAGACAATTGGTTGGTCCCGATGTGGTCCAGGAAACCACAGATAAGATTGCACAGATCCGAGATCGCATCAAGGCGGCTCGTGATCGACAAAAATGCTATGCGGACAGAAGAAGGAAACCTCTGGAGTTTGAGGTAGGAGACATGGTATTGTTGAAAGTATCACCCTGGAAGGGTGTGGCACGCTTCGGGAAGCGTGGAAAGTTGAATCCGCGTTATATTGGTCCATTCAGGATTCTGGAAAGGATTGGTTTAGTAGGATACAAGTTGGACTTACCTGCCGAGCTGAATGGTGTTCACGACACATTTTATGTATCAAATCTGAAGAAGAGTCCAACGCAAGAAACTGTTGTCATTCCCACAGACGAGATTCATATTGACGACACGCTCCATTTTTTGAAGAACCAGTTGAGGTTACAGATTGGAAGATAAACAAAACCCGCAGGAGCAATGTTAAACTCGTCAAAGTTCGTTGGAATGCAAGACATGGTCCAGAATACACCTGGGAACGTGAGGATCGAATGAAAGAGAAACACCCCCACTTATTTCCTAAGACCCCTGCAACCAAAAGCAGAACCTAAAATTTCGGGACGAAATTTTCTTAACGGGGGGAGAATGTGACAACCCTCACCAAAACAGGTATCCGTACAAATTAATTAATATTTAATTAATGCTTAATCACTGTGCTTGCTTACAATTGTGGTTAAACTGCTTCTTGATTTCTGATACATACATATTCGTGCATCATACTTTATTACTGTCACTTCATTTATTACACACAAAACTATAGTGACAAACTTGATGCACAAAAGCACAGTTAGTACAGTGAGCGGATAACCCAGTAAACATGCTGACATTGCCAGCACTAGACAGACATTGTCTCTGAGGCCAGTATGAGCTGGGAATAGATTACTACACTAGTAGGGAGTGTAGGGAGGTGAGGATTGTAAAACTGCGTCACTAGGTGATAGTTATAGTGACCGGATGTGCCTAAAACATGCTTTAATTACAAAATTCTGCACTTTATACAAAAATTCAGCATTAAACATAACTGGTAGAGTGCAAAAACTTGGTAAAATAATGCTAGACACTTTCCAAAGTGTGGGGGATTTATTGTGTCACTAAAAACACTATAAAAGACACTTTAAGGCTTTACTTGACACTTTAACGGATCAATATCCAACCGAACAACCGGACTTTACCCGGAATACAAAAATATTGTCAAAGACATTGCTTTTACTTTTCTGAACTAATTAGGGTCCCCTAACATCCTTTATATTAATAAACACATCAAGTATCCTAACTAAAACCATTTGTTTTCAACTAAACACTAACTATAACATTACAAACCAACCCTTACCCCCCCTAGTTCGAACGGTTGTGGAGTGGGGACACACCCCACCATTTCTTGATTATTTTATTAATCTTGTCTAATATCTATCTAACACATTACACAATGGACTTTAGTAAGCAATGGATTATAAGTAAGCATGAGAGGTTATAACCTTCACCTCACAAACCACCAACATTTACAAGCTTTCTCTCTCTTTCTCTCCTTTGAGTGTTCGGCCGAGAACACTAGCACAACCACCACCACCGTCAAGTTTTGATCTAGTCATTTTAGATACATACAAATGTGCAAGGGATCATACAAGGAGGCTCGGTGCACTCGGAAGCTCAAGAACCTCTCTAGATTTCTTTTATCCACCTTGTTTACGTCTTGTTTCTTCCCTAGCCTCGAGCTAGTAGTAAGTCCCTCTAAACACCATCTTGTTCTTGTTTAAAGTGGTTAATAAGTGATTTAACGGTTAAAAATCAAGAACACACAAGATCATAACTAAAAGTCTTGACCATATGATAAACAAGTTGGATAAAGAGAAACTAGTTGTGTAAATCATGTAAATCTTGTCTAGTTGAGAATATTTGATGTTGTTTGTTGCTAGTAGTGGGACGGATCATCATCTAACCATACTAAGTCGTGTTCATGGAACATGAACTAGTAATATGTTAGTGTAAAAATTTGTAAAAGATGATGAACCCTTCCATTCATGAAACATGAACTTGTGTAACTAAGATTTTTCTTGTAAAATAAGGTTCTAAACTAGTAGATCTAAAGATCAACAAGTGGTTTTTCGGAAGAACCAAGTGAAAGATGCAAGTCTTGTTAAAAACCCGGATCTTACATAAACTAAAAGCATTTTAGTGAATAAGCAAGTGTGTAAACACTTGTGTAACAAGAAAATTTAACAAAGGAGCATTTTCGTAAATTTTGACTAGAAGTTGTAAAACTGCAAGTTCTTTAAAAATAAAGTTTTTAAGAAACTAATGTTATTTTTTTTAAAGATTACAAGATCCACTAAATATGTTAGAAAGTTATTTTTACACAACTTTCAAGTTCATGAGTTTGTGATTTAGACTTGATCTGTCAAGTTTGATGCTTAAATGTTGTATGTCGATGGTTGATAAATTGTTTGATTGAATTTTGAAAAGAAAATGATACGCTAGTAAGCGTCGCCACCTCCAGTTACAGAGGAAACTCTGACGAAATTTTTCTAGAAATATAACACTTAGAAATATTTTTGTGACAAGTGTTTATAAATGTATTTTTAACTTGTTTTTCCAAATAAACTTCGCCATGATCTTTATTACAAAATAACAAAGTGTCGGAGGTGGATTTTCGTAAATAAAACTTGTTAAATATATATTTAGAATATATATTTCATAGTAAAACGCTTGTGTGATTTTGTGATTATTTTGTGAACTAGATATTACCCTAAAAATAATATTACTTGAAATATCATGAAAATACGACTCCAAAATAATACCAACGCCCTCACAAATAAATATTTAAGTTACACCGGTATTGTTACTATGCGAACTTTAAAATGTAACTTATGTATTTTCAGAAAATACTCTTAAATGTGTATTTTGATAAAGTATTATTTTGGAAATGGTATGAAGTAAAATATAATATTTTTTGGAAAAATATGTATATTTTGGAGACAGAATCTTTTAGACAAGTGATTTAAAATATATCTTTCAAGTGAGACTTAAAAATATATTTTTCGGAATTATAAAAAAAACACACATGTATTAATACCCCCATCCTTGGGAAGGAATATACTTATTAAATAAATAAGGAGTGTAAATACGAAATAGTTGTCTAATTATTTCCCAAAAACATTAAACCTTAAGCCAAGGCACGGCCGTCCGTCTAATAGAAGTTAGTACGTGTAGGTCGTCACGCAGCAGGTTGATTGGGATTGACTATTTCGAGACGCACTTCTGTGAGTTCATGTCCCCCTTTTCTCTTAACTGTTTTCAGTTTTTATACTTCGAGGGTGGAATACATGTTACAGTAATTACGGATACTTTTATACATGGTATGTTTAGCTTAAGGAGGGTTACTACTTAGATCATGTGAGTGGGTAGGCTGGTACTAGAGGCCATTAATCCTCATTGTAGGACCGAGGGTCATTAGCGGTAGATCTATCTGGGTGTAGCGAGCCCAACTCCAGGCCCACTGTACGGACCTTGGGGTGACTTTGAGCCCGACGCAAAAATCTGCTAGGTTTGAGTCTTCCTACAGCACTTCACACATATCATTGGCTTTGCAACCCAATGGTGATCTCTTTTTCCTTATTTGCTACATACCAGGGATTTACATACAAACATATTACAAAGGTTTTTACATACTCACTTTTACATGATCTCGCTCAACTTTTGTTGATTTTTCAAACTACATGTATTTCAGGGAATTAGGGATCTGGCGAGGTATGCTATGTCTTCATGCTGCGTAGGAGAAGTGATGTCATCCAAGTTTAGGGGTTGTGACTTTTGCCTGGACGAGTCGCAAGTCTTAAACTGTGTTTATTTCATGTTTTGTGATTGTGTCTTATGAACAAGGTTTTTATTATGTTGTGTTGTAATTCCGTTGCATGTGTCAACTCTTAAAACAATGTTGTCGTATTTTAAAACTTGAATCAATGGATGATCATCATGGTTTTACTTTCATATAGCTTTGTTGTGATTAAGCTATGGTATTAAGAAGTCACACCAAACAAACTCACGCTTCCGCAAAGCCAGGGTGTGACAATAATAAGGATCCTTGATCCTCAAGCTCCCTGCACTATCCGCTAAGGATAAGTGATCCAGGCAACATCCCAGGATACATGATCCACAATTAGTATAACCTATGCCCTAACAACTACCTAAGGGTGTATGTTCTCCTTGTTGACTTCATGTATTAAATATCAACTTCTTTAAATTGCCAAACTTGCTACTGTGAATCAACAGTTGAACTGCGTCATCGACCGTTGTTCATCGATTGCTTGGTTCTTTAAAATCATTAAGCTATTGGTGCACTTGATCGATTGTTGATCATGCGTTAACCATATGTATTCTTTAAAATTGTTTAGCTATTGGTGTGGCCGATCTTTGTGTTGAATTATTTTGACACGATTAACGTGCACCTGTAATCCAATTCTTGGATTTATCATATTTGTTTGCCTTATTTTTTGGACATACTTAGTAATGATTTAATAAGGTATAATACAAACTCACATTTAATTATATCAAGTATTTATATCATATTTATTACTTTTAAAACTATCAATATAATAATTGACACTTTAACAGTATCTAATCATGCATCCACTAAAAAGTATCAGTGTCATTTTTAGAAACAAAATACTTCTCCTCTTAGGCTCTTACCATTAATGCATTTCTTCATGAAGATTTAAATAGGAGTCCATTATTGTGTAGAAAGAAGAAGAGTGTAGATGGTTTTAGAACAAGACTAGGGGATGGGGATGGGGATGGGGATGTGGATGGGGGTGGGGATGTGAATAGGGTTTCTAATTATTGACTTATTGTTAAAGAGAGAAAATGACCACATAATCCTTCTCCCATTCAAAATACTTATAGGTTTCATGTTGGTTGAAACATGAAAACTATGTGTACTACTTTACTTGTTGATATAATATTTAGATATTTTTTATAGTCGTTAAAAAAACACAAATAATTCTTTTAATAGGTAGAACCGGAACCACATGGTTCGCTGAGCATCATACAACTATACAACAATCACAAGTCATAGAGCTTTATCGTTTTACATGATAAACAATTTTGCTAACAAATAGTAGTATTTATTCATTAACAGGTTCATACTTCTTTCTCTTGTGACATCGGGTTGTTCATCAAGAAACAAGCCGCATGAAAAAGGTGGACCACAGGGTAAGAGCTATTGCAGCCATGCCATAAGTCCATAGCATAATGACAGAACACTCGCTTTCACCCACCTCAAACAACTGTGTTATAGTACCTGCCGAATTAATGGAAACTTTAACACTATATATGATTCTAGAAAAGATATTTAGCGTGTTATTTTTTATAAAAGATCTAAAAACTTGAATAGGGAAGCGGGGCAGGTCAACCCAACCCAACCCAACCTCTAATATCCAACTTGTCTGACCCGCTCATTTTGCTACCTCTGGTTGTACTTTTATATGAAAGTTTTCTTTATTTTTCAAATTATGGTTATTATTTATGTTTTTTTTGTAACAAAGATATATATATATATATATATATATAATCATACCAATAGCCATCGCGGGTGGAACAGAATATTGGATCAAAAGAATAAACACGTATAGGGAATCAGATCCCACGAATCCAACATGTTGTGCGGCTTTGACAACACCAAAGCCCACGATTGGCAAAGCGACATAGCGAACCGCTAAAATTCCTATCATCAGCCACACACCTACACCCGATTTCTTCATACCTAGTTGAAGTTAAAAATGATTAACAAAAATGTTTGTTGCTAAGCAGTTATGAAAGAAAGGAAGAAATAATCATAATTAAACATACCCTTAAGAAGATTGGCTCCCACAATCAACGTCATGGCTGGAACTGTTGCCTGACTGTTTCCTCAAACATAGGAGAAAGAAAATTAAATACACAAAACCGAAAGTTGGACTTATCTAACGATATAAACATAAGTGATGTGTGTAGTTGTGTACCCAAGAAGACTTGCAGAACCGTCGAAAACACGAAGGGGGGCATGATCACCGATCATTAGCTTTCTAATTGGAGAGATCACTCCTATCAGAAGCCCAACGATCTGATCGAAAAAAGTGTGTATATGTAAACAAATCTTACATCTAGAAAAACCGTTACAAGATCATATATACCGTGGCATTGGTGGTAGGTGTGAACCACATTTTGAGGTTGATCTTATCTGATAAGGCTTCAAGATGCGCTTTAATCTTCGTTAACAAGGTCTCCTGCTTAAATTCATCATTTCATCAACAACAAATATGCTGTAAAAACATAAATTCTTAATAGTTTTAATAAAAACGTTACTACCTTTTTCTCTGGGACATCTTCAACTGCTATATTATGTTCCTGCACTTCGCTATATTCATCATCAGGATCTTCACAATCATTGAAACTTGACTGCCGAGATTGTAGCAACGCCTCGGTGTAGTTTTCCCTAAACATATCCAAAGTTCTACCTGAACAATCAATGCTAATAGTCGATGCTTTCGCAATGTCTTTGCCGCTCAAATTCCCATATTTCCATATGATGTTGTAAACATACGTCCAGATATAAATCGCATTAATCTGAAACCCCATGGAATTAAATCATTGAAATCAAATTCCTAACCAGAACACGAAATTAAAATAATCACACCAACAATTTCTAGACATTTACCGCCATGGATAGTGAAACCAGACCCTGCCCGTTAGCCGAACAAGTCAATTTGTCCCCAAATGGGCTGTTATCCTCTTCACAAACCGCAGGAATGATGATCAGAAGCAAGTGTCCATGGTTTCCTGAAGGAGCCACGCCATAAATTGTTAGCCGAGTTTATTATCTATTATAGGTATTATTATTCGATTTATTATTTATTTTTAAGTTTTTTTATTCCTAAGGTTCAATAAATAGAGAACTGTTTTCAGTTATTCAAAACACAGAGAAAAAAAATTAAACAATATTGTCTTGTTTTTCATTTCAATTCCTTTATAAATAGTCATAAACGAATCAATTCGTTATAAACAGGGGTGAGAAACAGAGCACCCGCAGCGCATGAACCGACGACTAGACCATGCAAGTCTTCTGGGGTTCTGGTGATTTTAACAAGCGCCCATCCAAGCCCTGATCCGAGTATGAATGTGAGAAGGATGTTCACTGGCATGAACCATCTGCATATAATCAGTAAATCATTTAATTAATTATAATTTTATAAAACTAATCAGTCCGACTACAAGTATAACCGTCCATTGAATATTCCATCGTAATAAAATAAAAACGGAAGCAACTTGTCTACCCAAAAAACTTAGACTATCTCCAATGCTAAGGCCTCCCTTAGGCGCCCTTAGCTGCCTAGTCAGCTGACAACTCATATCTTTACAAATCCTTAAAAATCCTTAAAATCCTTACAAATCCTTAAAACTTCTTAATTTCTTCTCCAACCATACAAACATACTTATATATCATTACATTTTCCACATCATCAACCATTTTTTCTGTATATTTAAATACTTAACTTATTAAAATATATTTGAATAATTAAATAAGTATATAAGTGAAACCTATTAAAAAAAAGGGTAAACTTGATTTAAAAATATATAAGCATAAAAATTGCTTTACACCTTTTAAAAAAAAAAGATTTTAAAAATTAAAATCAATCTAAAAGGTAGACTACATGTATGCTTCAAAATTGAAGGACTGAATATAAACTTTTATATAATAAAACAAAAACTCTCTCAACTTTTACACTTCGTTGTTCAGTCATCTTCTCCAAATGGATTTCTCCACTAAAGCTTTACAAAATAACTTTATTTGAAATTGAAAATCATCTTTGAAAAAAAAAGTAAACAAAAATCTAACTTTGGCGCCTAACTTTCAGACACCATTGATGGCCGAATCCAACGCAAAATCTAACTTCGGGCGGACCTGACGTGGCTTGGGCGACCTGATTTCAGGCGCGTTGAAGATAGTCTAAGAGGACAATTTGCTTTAGTTATTATGCTACCTTCCTGTCCCAAAACAACCTTGATAAAAACATAAAAAAAAATGATGCGTGTTTACATGAGTTGCACTCACAGAGAAACTATTGAGGTGGCTGTGACAGTATCAGCAAGGCTACCACCTGTAAGTGCTGGATTGAACACATAATACACAACCTGTTCCAAAAACATCGGAGGTTAGTTAGTGACTGATTTTAAGGTAACATTTAAACTTACGTTGTTGAGATGGTGGCGAGCCACGTCGCCCAAGATATCAATCCGCGGTATGGCGAGGAGTAACCCGACCACGGTGATCAGAAGCGTCTTCAGAACCGGATTCAGTGATACAACAAACAAATCTAGAAATTCCATGGATTGAGTGCACCGGTGTACTACAACGGTTTTGTATTAAAAAAATAATAAAATATGTAATGATTGGAATAAATATTAACTCCCAATTTCCGGAATAAGCTTAAACATAGTATAGAATATTCTTATGAAAAAGTGAATTTAATAAGTGAACCGAGAAGAAAGAAGACGCAGGAAGGAAAAAGGTAGGAAGATTTCTTTTGCGTCATAAATGATATGTGTGGGAATGTGTCGATAACATCCATTCATTTTAAATAGGGGATATTTACCTACCCAACATTTCGTAGTTAAGGGGTTTATTTTTTATTTATTTACCTATCTATTTTGTGGGTGTGTACTGGTAAGAAAATAAGTTTTAATATCCTTTCATTTGCAAAACTTTTTACAATATTAATGTAAGTAAGAAAATAAGTTTTAATATTCTTTCATTTGTAACACTTTTTGCAATATTAAAAATGAAGTAACGCAAATCTATATCTATCTATACTATATAATAAAAGAAACCAATGAATAGACACATGTCATTCATTGAAGTCATCTATTTTTATAGATAATTAATATCAACTAAAAAATAATTATAAAATTTAATTTAATATAAATTTAAACAATTTGTATAGGAGATAATATAATATTTTATAATATTTATAACTTTGTTATAGTTTCCTTCCTACTCAAAATTTTATCAAATTTTATCTTTACCCTTTCTTAGCCTTTAAGTTCAGGAAATGCATTTTTTAGCCACTTAACTTTTTATGAACTTTTTAAATGCCACTTTGACCCCCTCAAGAGTTTTTGCCTTGACGATATAAATTCGAGTTAGTCGGGTCGCGTATAATACGTTATGATTGTACGATATAAATTCAATTTACGTTACATTTTGATCCAATCACAATGCAACTATAGGATATATTGAGTTCAGTCGGATATGTCAAAACGTGCGTTTTCATATGGTTAACACATCACATAGCGCTTGGACTAATCCCTTCAATATAAATTAATATAATGTAAATGATTTATTTATTTTATTAAACTAAAGTAGTTAAGTATAGAACCTATTTCAAAAATGTTTATAAGGGGTAAACAAAAATATTAATCAATGTTTATTGGTTCTATACTTTTATTTCCGTGTTCAATTCTCAACTAAAATACGGTAATCACTATGTTTATGTGACATTTATAAGAACCATCACCGCAATTACCTCATCCATCGTATGTCGAGTATATCCGTTAGTTTTTTTTTTAAGATATTACTACACAAAATTACATTTATACAACTCGTGTAATACACGAGGTTTTTAAAAAATATAACTGTTTTTATTATGTAGTATATAAAATTAGATTTATTCAGTCCATATAATACATAAGGTTTATTAAGATATAACTTATTATTGTTTGGTATATAAAATTACATGTGCTCAACCCGTATAACACGTGAGGTTATTAAAAATGTAACATTTATCATTATTTAATATATAAAATTATATTTACTCAAACCGTACAATATACGGGGTTCTCAAAGATATAACTTTTTTTATTATTTAATATATAAAATTACATTTATTCAACCCGTGTAATACACGGGGTTCTAACCTAGTAACATATATATAAAACTTGTTTACCTTTTGGGGATTATCTTTTTTGAGTTTAACAATACGTAAGAGGTAGTTATAAATAAAAAATCACTAATCTAAGGGGCTGTTTGCCAACATTTAAATGGTTAAGTGCTAAACCAGTAAGAGATCTGAATCATTAAGTGTTGAACCAGTAAGAGGTCTGAACCATTAAGAACCTGTATAATGTTTAGCCGTCCAGAGGTAAATGTCTGACCAATTCAGATTAGAGGTCTTAACCATTCAGACTCTGTATAAATCTTAAACATTCAGAGACAAATGTGTGAACCATTCAGACATCTGCTCGTTAAATAAAAAGTCTGAACCATTATGTGCTGAACCAGTAAAAGGTCTCAAGCATTAAAAGCCTCATTAAGATGTAAACAAACAACGTTAAGGGTGAGAGGGGCACTCCCCTCTTAGGGGAGTCCCCTCTCTTACGCACACCCAATCAAGTTATGCCACGTCAACTCCCCTCTTAAACTCACCTCACACCCCAATTTGATAGCGGCACTCCCCTCTTAGGTGACTTGTTTTTTTATTTTTTTTATTTGTTGTGATGACGGCGGTGTTCCTGATCGGGGAATGGGCACTACAAGAATGTTATACCATTAGCGGCGACGGCAATAGCGGCGACAACGAGCAATAGCGACGACCTAGACACGGGTCGCCGCTATTGCTCTTTGTCGCCGCTATTACCGTCGCCGCTAAAGGGCTCGATCTGTGTGCTTCTTCCAGATTTGCTAGGGACCATTGATTAAAAATTGATCCAATGGCCACCGTTAACCTTCTGCTCAAACACAAACATACACTCCTTATCTTATCCTCCAAAAACACAAACCCATCTCAACACCCCTTTCAACCTTCATGCTCATCAAACTCCACCATTCACCACCAAGCTACGACCACCACCTTCAGCCACAAACCGCCACCATCAACCTCCGGCTCTCCACCGTTCACCACCCAGCAAAGTTGCTGTCATCTACCACCATCAATCGCCGCCGTATCAACAACTGCTGTGACATTTGAAGCTCCACCAATCATCACCGAGCATCTTCGCAACCGAGCATCTTCTTCGTCACCGGTGCTCTGGCCAGTTTTTTAGTTTTCCGTGGAAAATATGTAGTGTGTAATGTTATGTGAAATGTTTTGTTTCAGTTTAAGGATGTAAGAGAGTTGAATGAAAATAGTCCGACGAGCTTTCCGGCAAATTGTAGTTTCAGAGTTTTTTTGTTGACTTTATGAGTGTTTCGGTTTTTTTTGTTTGAGTTTATGGATGTTCAGTTTTTTTTTTGTTTGAGTTTATGAAAAAGTTGTAGTTTATGTTTTGTCTCCGACGAGCTTTCTGGCAATCCTCCGGCACAGGTAATAGCGGCGACGGTATCATTAGCGGCGTCAAAAAGGGCAATACCGTCCCATCATTACCGGCGACCCTTTAGCGGCCACGTGTCGCCGCTAAAGGTTAATACCGGCGACAAATTGTATCAATATCGGCGACACCTGTCACCGCTAATGGTGTCAGATTTTTGTAGTGGGGGTCACCGATACCCCTCCCCGCTAGTGTCCCATACACCCTAAGTTTCTTAATAGTTTGATTTGGGTTATGCAGTTATATATAACAATTATTAAAACTTCGAATGAATGCAACCACATTTAAATTTGAGTGATTCTATGGTTGGAAAAAATAGTATTTAAACCTGGTTACTATTTTATTATTTTATCGTTTTAAATGCCCTTAAATGCTCACATGGCTAAATGCCTAAACACGACAAGACTCCATGTTATATAAATTAAGATTTGTGTACAAACGAAATAATGGATTTTTTATTCCGCATACATACAAAGTGATATAGGAAAAAATGACAAATAAAATTGAGTACTCAAAGACACATATGAATGACCGAGTAAAGTACAATTTAAGTCCTTTTTTTACACCCGTTTGTATATACACTTCGTATTTGAAAAAAAATGGTCATTCTATTCCTTGTGGTTGATAAATGGACTCATTATCTATTAGTTGACCATGAAGAGTAAAGTACAATTTAAGTCCTTTTTTTACACCCGTTTGTATATATAATTCGTATTTGAAAAAAAATGATCATTCTATTCCTTGTGGTTGATAAATGGACTCATTATCTGTTAGTTGACCATCAATTATTTTAAGGGTGGGGAGGACAGATTGGTAATTTCCCCCAAGTTTGATTTTTGTCCACCTTTTTCATCCTCAAATTTCCCTCATAAGCTACATTTCACTCTTTCTTCCCCCCAAACCCTCGCGCAGTCAAGAAAACCATCCACGACCCAAACCTCCGGCCATCCAAACCTCTGATCTCTGACAACATGAGGCAATACGTTGTGATTCTCATCACTTTCCATGTTATTGGTACGTCATTGTGTCGATTTTTGTTTTGAAATTTGATTTCGTGATTCGTGTCTTGTATAAAAGCGGAAATGAAGTTTGTTTTTTCTTGGAATTTTAGTTGGAATAAGGGTCCAGGCGAGCCGGCGGTACATTAGGATCCAGTACCGGGTCTTGATGAGGACGGTGAGGGGCTTTCGGGTTAAGCTTTGTTTCCTTCATCGCATGTGAAGGCTTCCGGGTCTTTTGTTGTACATATATGATGTATACCTATTAGCCTAACTATAATTGTTGTTGGTTAGTATGGCCTGGTCATTTTTTGTTTTTTGTCGTAGATGATCAGTGTTACCTAGAACAGTTAAACAGGGTTACTTGGGTTTGTCAAGTTTTGGGTATATGGGATTAGTGATCATGGATAACCCATGTTTTGGTATGCAACAATGTTTTATGACGGATGATATTTAATAATGATGAATGACTGATTTTTTAACTATGCTTAGTGTTGTTTTAGTTAAATGATGCTTATTGATCGGTATTTAGTTAGACCATTGAATGCTTATTAGGTATGCTTCTTTTGACTACTGAATGAACCTGAGATACTCATGTTTGACCATCAAATGAACCTAAGATAATGAAACCTGTGTTTGACCTTGAATCGGAAGTTTTGGTTAGGAACCTGTTTGTTTGTTTTAGATAACCTCTTTGTTTTGGATATTTTATTTATTTAACGGTTTTTAGTTTTAGATATTGGATTGAACATGTATTGGATTAATTATGCATTTAAATGAACATTGGGTTTGGAGATTGGAATGAACATGTATTTGATAGTAGATAACCTGTGCATTTTACTGTAATTAACCTTTGATGTTCAAACATGTATGACTAAACAAAGATCTTTTCATATTCAAACATGTTTACCTAAACAGAGGTCAAATGGATGTTCAAACATGCTTGTCTAACACAAAGGTCAAAACCAAGTCAAGTATGTTGCTAATTTTAGTAAACATAGGTTTCTATTTCTAGAAGTCAAACCAGATCAACATGTTAAATGTCAAACATAGTTCAAGTACTAAAATTAAAAGTCAAACATACTTCTATTCTGGTTACATGTCTTATTATGGGCTATTGTTGTTGTTAATACCATCACATTGCAGATTAGTTTAGGATAATTGGTGGATAGTAACTATATTAGAAAGCGTTTTGAATATGGAGGGATTATATGAATTATACGTTCAGGGACTGAAATGGTAAATAAAGTTATGGGGGGTATTTTAGTCTTTTCACTGGATTACAAACAACCAGTTAGTAAGAGGGATTTCATTGATTCCAATTGACAACCACAGTGATTGGAACAACCATTTTTTTTTTAAATAAGAGTTGTATGTGCGATTGGGTGTCCCCAGAGACTAAAATTGTACTTTACTCTTTAATATTTCTTTAAGAGGCTTACTTGATGAGAGTTGAGTCGAATCAATAAAGCCGCAATAAACTGTTGTGACATAGTCTTAGACATATTATTAGGTGCTAATTAGGTACACCACCCCTGATTGTCACTGTTGTATATATGGCAAAAAAGAGTATGTTGGCCGCATGACCTTTGTCAGTCATCTGCATTGTCATATAAGTCGCTTCAAGGTCAATCTAAACATCATATATCTCGAATAGTTTGCAAGAACAACACCTTATAGGTCACGTATAAAACATTCTAGCCCGCTAGGATTGGTCACTACAACACTCATTTGACCCAGTATAACCCCTTATATGGTCTGTATTATTTGCAAGTATTATGTGGTTACTTGTTAGTATGTCAATGCTGTGCATATAGTTTAACCCTAATTTATCCTACTATCATCTACAAAAATACAAACTCTTTGTAATTATAGTATCTGGTTTTGAAAAAAACAACCTATTAACCCTATTAACACCTTTATAAGTTGATTAATAATTGTCAATCCGTTTGACACATTTAGATATAATAGGTTAAATGAGTTATGTTAAGGCTATATTTTTTTTAATTATATAAAGTTAGGTTGATGTTTTTAACATAAATAAATATATGGGTCATATAAAGTTAGGTTGATGTTTTTAACATAAATAAATATATGGGTCATATATTTAGGTTGAACAACTTCACACGTCAATGCACCAACCCAACACGATTGCCACCCTACCTATAATATTGTTTGTGGAAGAAAAAAACCATAAATTTAGCAATGTCCAACATGTGCAACAAGTTATATTGTTTAGGTAACAAAATATTTCTAGTTCAAAAGTCAGTTTAGATTATTCTTGTAGAGAGGACATTCTGTATAAGACAAAAATTGTGTATGAAGTGTAGGAGACAAGCTTAACCAATGATCTCCCAAGATTAATGGCTGAAAATTAGGTAATGACATTTTCGTAAATCTTAGGTTTAAACAATTGAAGAAACAAATAGAGAAAGGGGATTCCGGTCCTTTCCCACTTGAACTGCTTCCCTCTTGATTTTCAAACGACTATAAATTTTCATACGTTAATATTTAAAAAAAAATTACACCGTATTAACGAGCATTTCATTCTTTTTAATTCGAGCAGCCTATCGTTATAGTTTTCTTAGTTTTTTTACATGATTTTGAATACCCATTACGTGGTTACTTGATTTTGAATACCCAACACATGACTACGTAATTTTGAATACCCATTACGTTATTACGTGATTTCATTATATTATGTGAAACCATACTAAGTCATTACGTAATTGCGTAACAATAGTTGACTATGTATTATTACGTGACTACGTGATTTTGAATACTCATTTCGTGAATTTATTATAGTATTTTATGTGATACCACATTGAGTGATTACGAGATTACGTAAAAACAAAAACATACAATACATAATATTTCATAAGAAATACCTAATATTTCAGGTTTAATCACGTATTAAGGATATATATTAAATAAAAAAGCATTAGCCAAATCAACCTATAATAACCACATTATGTTGTATATTAGAGATCTAATCACATAATAAAGCATAAACAATCAAATTCTTATTGTTGAGTGTGTAATGATATAATAAGCATAATTGTAATAACATCGGTCATAACAAATCATATTGAACGTGTAATGAAGTAATGAATTTATATTGAATGTGTAATCACGTAATGGTTTTTGTTGAATGTGTACTCACATAATGGTTTTTGTTGAATGTGTAATCATGTAATGGATATTCAAAATCACGTAGTCATATGCTGGGTATTCAAAATCACGTAATCACGTAATGGACTAATGTGTATTCAAAAATCCTGTAATTTTTTTATAAGAAAACTTTAGTAATAGGTTGCCCGAATTAAGAAAATGAAGTGATCGTTAATACGGTGTATTTCTTTTTATAAAATATTAAGTATGAAAAAATTGTAGCCGTTTGAAATTAGAGGGGGTTGTTCACTGAGATCCAAGCACTATTCTTGCATTATGTTAATTTATAAACTAAGGGTTTATTAGTTGTTAATAACTTTGTTATTTTGTTTCATACGAAATACTTGTTTTCAATATATGTATGTTTTGAAAATTGTATCGTTTGTCAACCATGCTAGTCATGTGGTTTGTTTTGTTTTCTTCGTTTTGTTTTCTTTGTTTTTTTTAACCAACCATGCTAGTCATGTGGTTTGTTCATACTTTTTTTTTTTATAACTTGAACTATGATTTAAAATATGTTCGTTTTATAAATTTTTGAATATATTGTTATGATACCTTTTTTATATTTATGCTTCCCTGTAAATTTTATTCAAAATCAAATTGTTTGTGATAGTATACAATTCGTCAAAGCGGTATTTTTCCTTTTATAACCTTTATGATATGATGTTTTAATATGTTGTATTTTTCCTTTTACAACATTTAACATATGGTATTTTATATAAATCTTCAGCTTTGTCATTGTGACGTAATTATTTTTTTTATCTAAGTTACGATTTTTAAAAGCAACCCGTGCATTCATGTCATGTGTAAAAATAAGTTTTTTACGTGTTAAATCCATCATTCCCCGATTCATCACTCTTTTTGTTTGATTTTCCAATGAACTTTCTATACACACAGGGATAATGAAAATAATGGATTTTCTTATACAACCAAAGTAGTGATTAGGGGTGCAAATAAGCTGAGTCAAGCCCGAGCTCGACCAGGCATAAGCTCGAGCTCGTTTAACATATGAAAGCTCGAGCTCGACTTGATTCGAGCTTTATTTCTAAAGCTCAAGCTCGGCTCGAAGGTATTTTTTCGACCTCGGCTCGGGTTCGACTCGTTTATTATTTATTAATTAATTTATATTAGTTATAATTATTATTATACATATAATTTAGTAATTTTTATATATTTATGTAAATGGAATTATTATTATATAAATATATGTTTAATATATTGATAAAAAATATATAAACAGAAAGCTCATTTAGACTCGCGAGTCGGCTCAAGCTCGATAAGCGAAGCTCGGGCTTGTTTACTAAAGGAGCTTGTTTTCAGGCTTGGACTCAAGCTCGTTTAAGCTCAGCTCGTTCGAGCTTTTTTTCGAGCCGAGCTCGAGTACCTCGCTCGTTTGCACCCCTAGTAGTGATATAGATAATGACAAATAAAAACTGCACACGTAAAGAAAGACATACCACATCTTGAATCTCTTATCTCAAATTCAAGCAATGACTTTTAGAAGAGATATTAGCTTTCGTATTTCAAGAAACTTAATATATTGTTTGAGAGACTTATTACACATTAGAGTTGAGCCAAATTAATAATGTCTCAATCTATTCTTGCGACACCTAGACGGATTATTGGCCTGATATTACACTCATAGAAACTATCTTTTTTAATTATGAACTCTTGTATGTGAGAAAGATAACAAAAGTATTAGAGTGTATGGTATACCGTTCAATAATGCCCCATCCAATGATTAATCAATTATTTTTTCTGTTTTTTTATAAATTAAAACTAATAATATTTTATTAAATAAAAAAATTACATTTCTAAAAATAAAAAAAACCGACAAAATGCTAAAAAAACGTAAAATCTAAAGTTCGTATTTGTTAGGGATTTGTTGCCGACGCATTTGCGCTAGGATTAGTGCGTCTCATTCGAGGTGATCGATTTAAAAAGGTAAATAACGCTTACCAACTTCGGGATCCTCCGAAATGTCGAGCCACCCCCGTGCTAACGCGTACTCCTCATCTTTCGACCAAGCTTGTTAGGTTTTTTCGTGCGTGGACCGGTAGCCTCTTTTTTTTCATGAGACCGTCTACCACGTTGAGACACCTCTGCTACGGGCTTCGGTTGTGTCTCCGGCACCGTTTCGATGTCGGGCTCGGTTTCTTCTTGAGCCGCATGCGAACCGCCCATGGATGCGAAGCTGTCTGGACCGTGAAAGAATTGCGGAGGCATGTTTAATAACTACGTGTACGCCATTATACTCGGGTCCATATCTTGGAAATTGTAGGACGGTTGCGGTTGGGTGGTGTTCGGGCTATGAAGTTTGGTTGTCGGGTCTATAGGAACACCGAAAGGGGGCAGGAAGGGATTCATGATATATATATATAGGACAAAGATCCGTTAGGAACCACCCTTTATTGCGAGAACCGCGAGAACCAATGTGAACACATGGCATTATTGTAAATATATTCAACTACAACACAACGCGGTGGCATATATTGTAAATATATTGACGTCCCCTGTTTTAGGGTTTCTCCAGTTCAATTCAATCATTCCTAAACCACAATCTGCATCATCAGCAGCGACACATTGATGGATCACGGCTGTTCACGGCGGCGTACAGGCGGCGCACAAGAGTGTACGGTGGTTCTCACGGCAGTAAACAACGGTCGATCCCACAAATTTCACAGGTTCGTTCGTATCTCATCGGCCGTTCACGGGTTTCACGGTGGAGCGGCAGTCGGCGTTCACGGGTTCCACGGTGGGGCATAACTCGGCGGTGGTGATGGCCTGGTGGTGGTGAGCATGACAACTGTGTGTCTAGGGTTCCGGCGAGGGTACCGGTGTCTCTCATCGACCGATCTAGATACAGAGTGTGACACTTGAATGTGATCTTGAACAACCGCAACGTCATTGACTTAAATCGACCGATCTATATACAGAATGGGACAATTTGAAGGTGATATTGAAGTCAGAGACTTGAATCAGATACTTGAATCGGTGTTCCAGCGAGAATTCAGGTAATCTCTTTTCGTCTGCATCTCTCCATTTTTATGTAGATTGGTTCATCGTGTGGTTAGTGGGCGAGCGTGAAGGAGATGAGCAGTGACTGTAGGTTCACCACCGTCAATCCAACATCGCGGTCACAACTACACCACCGGACCATCCCGGATGGGTCACTGCGGGTTGGACATTTGTAAGTGTTTATTATTGCGTAAATCGGTGTTAATTTTAAGTTTTTTTTATGTCCGTATGTTGCTTTTGAATTATTACATTTACTATATTTGAAGTGCTTATGTAAAAGTGAATAAAAATGACGTCAAGAGGAGATGAGATTGCTCTGATCGGCATAATTCAGTGTTTCTCATCTTTGTAAGTTTTTATGTGACTGATATGCACATGTGCATTGCAGTTTATACGGTTTGAGACTAAAAGGTATTATACATCTATACTTGTAAATTATCTATACTTGTGAATTATACTATTGCATTAAAATGATAAGCAATAAATTATACTGCATTGAATGGTATGTAAATGTGCATTATGTTGACAAATACATTATGTCGTTATATATTAAATGATAATGCATATGTGCATTATGTGACAATTACATTATGCACGTGTGCATTATGTAGACATTATTATGTTGTCAACTACATTGTGCCCATTTGTGCACATGTGCATTATTTCGACAATTAAACTATGTAGACATTTAACGACAATCCGTAACCATCACAAATTAATCATAACATATAAACTTTTAGCCAACCCAACGGTACATAACTATACATAAGTTTAAACATCATTAATACCACATATTTATCATTAATAAACATCAAACAACTAACTTACTGTTTTCTTACGTATATTACTTATCATGCACATGTGCATCCCATTACCACACCCCCACACCCTGTAATAATTACAAACTTTTAAACAACTTTTATTTATTATTTACACAGGAACAATACAGGAACAGTACGCCTAATGGCGCCTAATGGCACCCCATATTGGATACCCAATGTTGACGATGATCCCGAAGAATCTGCATACATACAAGAATCTAATCTGCATACATACAAGAATCTGAGCAAACTCTTAGACGTTCAACCAGACCAGAAGTCCATAAATCAACCAACCCGACTTATTATTCTTGATTGAAGTATTTACGACGATAAACGTTTTGCACTATATGTTTGTTTTCAAATGTTTATGATTATCATCGTTATATTTTGTTATCAATTACCTATTGTATGTGTTATACTTTGTTACCAATTACCTGTTATATGTAATCGTTTCATATTTTATTATTATCCATCTAACATATATGACCAAACTTACTATATTGACAGAAAAATGCACATGTGCATACATGTTTACTGTTTGACTCCATATGGTTACTGATATGAAAAAAATGCACATGTGCATACACTTATTTAATAATGCTCATGTTCATCCAAACATATTTTGTTTAACAACGTAAAACACAACACAACGATTTGAAATGCATATACATCGATCACATGTACATATGCATATACATCGCTCTCATATACATACTCTCATATACATATTACATCGCTCTTGATATGCATATACATAACTCTAAAATACATGATGCACACAACTGCGAAAAAATCAAGGCTGCCAAACTTGCTGCACGAGCAGCTAAACGCGTTGTTGCTATTGCTGTTGGACTACATGCTCCGTCTGAATCCGGTTCTGATGATGTTGATCTTGATGACACCGATGAGTATTCTGATGAGAATTCTTCTTATTCTGATGATAACCCTGATAATACCCTTGAAGTCCCTACATATGTGCAAGAACCTGAGCAAACTCTTAGGCGTTCGACCAGATGTCGTAAATCAACCAACCCAAACTCGTGATTCTTGATTGATCTATTATCTATTACAACTTATGATTATCGAACTTAACTACTTATGACTATCAATTTTTGTTTTGATTATGTTTCTTAATGGACTATTTATGCGTTTTTTAATATATTCATCATTGTCATCATCATCCTAATTTGTTATAAATTATGTATTACATGTAATTATTTTTGATTTTATTATTACCCACTTAACATAATGTAATTTTATTACTACCCATTTAACTTACAATATTAATATTAATGCCTAACTTACAATATGCACATGTGCATATGTATCTACCAGTTGTATCTAACAGTTGAATCCATTTGTTTACTGACATACCATTGTTTATTATTATACTTGTTACTAATATTAATATAAAACCATTTGTTGTACCTTACATATAACTATACCCATTTGTAATACATTACATACTACACAGTACGTTATATAACTTTATGCACATGTGCATACCTATCATTTAATTTATTAACCAACATAATATAACATATTTTAACAATCGTGTACATCTATAACACATTATTCTTTTGGTCAAAAATTACCGAAGCAATTTAGTGATCAAATTAGTTAAGTGAGGTAGTGTGCTGAAAAGTGTGTTGAAAATATGCTTGTTAGGTCCTTTGGAAAAACAGTGTTCAGGATACGGCTCAGGATATTGAGCTGTATCTATGATCAAACAATGAGCAATAAAGTAAAGTAAATGACACGAGATGTACGAGGAAAGCCCTTGATCAATCTAGATCGCCGGCATAAAACCTCGGGAGTTGACAATCGCAGCTGCCTAGTTCTTCTTATTGTTTTAAACTTCAGGATACAGTGCAGGATATAGATCAGATCGCTAAGTGTTACAATGAATTTTGTGAAAGTTGCGAGAGAGCAAGTGTTGAGTGTGTAGGGAGTGTGATTGTGATGTCCTAGTTGATCTGATATACCCACTATTTATAGTAACGAATTACAAACTAAAATTCCTATAAACATGGGATGCTCCGAATATTCCAATGTGAACGTTGTAGACCGAGTAATGCGGCTTCAACGGCTTCTTGTGAACGACTTGGACCGAGTCTTCAGTAGAAAAGGTCTTCATGAACGTTGCTAGCTTCTAACCCACGTACCTGCATTTAATTCCGTTAGTGATCCTGAGGATACCATTCAGGATGTTACCAATATCCTGAGTCAGCATCCCGGATGTAAACAGATACAATAAACAAGATATATATCAAGATATTTTCCAGGATATAGGCTCAGAATTTCACCCATAACAATTGTCCCCAAAAAATGTTACCGTTAAGTATCCTGGTCACTAACGGTTATATTTATTTTCCGAAGAACGAGGCAATTAAGTGATAAGACCCATGATGTGACTACTTGTAACCAATCAGCCTATATTTACTCATTGCTCCCTATATCTTCTCATGTATATCTCCATTTAGCTTTTACCAAAGAGAAAAAGGTAAAGACTTCTCTCTCAACTTCTTTTCTTATTCTCTCTAATATTCCGGCCACAATATGACAAGGCAGACCAGGTCTAGTTCCGGCGACTCCGCTCCCACGTTCATCCACCAAAATATTCTCCAGGATCCGGAGAAAGAAATTTGTACCTTCGACAGTGCACACTTATCGGCCCTTAAAACCTCCGGCATTTTCCCAAAAGGGACAGTGTTCCGGCCGTTTGATCGGGAAATCCAATCAGACATGGTTTCCGACGAGTGGTTGTGTTTCAATGCTTTCCCCTTTACTCTAGGGCTACAATTTCCTTTTTCTGAATTTATCACCGAGTTCTTTGACGTCACAAAAATCTGTTTTAGTCAAACGATGCCAATGCTTTGGCGAGTCTTGTCCGTTCTTGATCAAATCAAGAACAACCACATCCCTGATCTCTCTGTTCATGATCTCCCACTAGCCTACCGACTTAGGTGCCACGGTTCTTGTCGATTCTTGTTTTATTCTACTTCCAGTGACCCATTAATCCTCCGAGCCACCAGGAATGAAGAGGAATGGAAATCCAAATTCTTTTTCGTAAAAAGAGATTCAATCCCTGGTGGAGCGGATTATCCGGTGCATCGGTTGAAGAAGGGTAGGATTTAGGGTTTAAAGATGATCCTGCTTGTTATCCTGCTCTATATCCTAAACTGACTTTGTCGTTTTCTTGTACAGCTGATTTTAGGAAGCTAGCTCCTCCCCTTGCAGATTCTCAGAAAAGAATAGACGCTATCAGGCTCCTTCCGGAAGCAGAGAGAAGTTTCAACCCATCTCCAGCAACTCCAAGCCCTCTTTCAAGCGCAACCATGTCTGGTAAGGATCCTGCAAGATATCCCGTAGACACATGTTTTTTATTTGATATCTTTAGGAAAGGTTTAGAATTTTACTCCCTGTGTGCAGATTCCAGCAAAGTTCCAGTCTATCTAGACCTTGACGAACTCGACAGCTATCCAACTCCAACCTTAGTCAAGAAGGAGGCTCCTACTGCCACCAGCTCCAAGCCACTTCCACCTCCCAAGGCGAACCCAAGGACTCGTGCTACCACAGCGAAAAAGAGGAAGGGCCTTGAGGTCAGTGCTCCAAGCTCAGGAGGGTTCTCCTATGACGATCTCAGCTTCACCGATTCCTTAGAGCCGATGACATCCTTCCTTAACAAGGTAATATCCTGACGCATACCCTGCATATATATCCTGCACACATATCCTGCCTGGATATCCTAACAGGATATCCTGATAGGATATCTAGGTCATTATAGATATATAGATTCTAACTCATACCTGTTATTGATTCACAGGGCCTCCAGCATTTGCTCCACTTGTACAACAATGCATGTGGTACTGTCGCCCTTCATGAAGCCAGGATTAAGCAGCTTGAAACCACTGTTGCCGACCAAGGTGCCATCGCCGAGGCAAAGAGCCGGCACTATGAGGATAAGCTGAAAAAGGTCACCCAGGATGCTGAGCTCAAATTGGCCACCATGCAAATGGATCATGATCAGGCCATGATCAATTTCCGGGAAGGAATCAAGACTTCCGCTATTGTCTCCCTGCTACAAGCACGCATCAAGATGGCCTATGAGGCCAAGGAGACAGGTCTTGTTTGTCCATCCTGGCCAATTGAATCCTGGGTAGCCAAGCTGAAGGAGCTCGGAGGCAAGGCTGTGCCACTCCCATCTGAAGCCGGTGAATCTTCCAAGTCAGCAGAGGTGGTGGATCAGGCTGGAGGCAAGAAGGATGCTGGAGCGGATGCTGGTGAGGATGCTGGACAGGATGCTGGAGAGGATGCCGGTGCTGAGAAGCCGGGGAAAGCAGGAGAGGATGCCGCTGTGTGAGGGCAGCTGAGTGGGCGATGATGGATATTGATGCCTAGGCCGGAGCCCACTATTTTTGTTAGGTTTGATGGTTGATGTGTTGAACAATTTACTTTTCTTGTCTGTTAAACAATTTTAATTTCCTGCACGTAGACAATATGATGGCCAAAGGTGGAGGGATCCTGAGTTTCAGGACGAAGCCCTTGGTCATCAGTTAGTATGGTTTGTTTTGGACAATACAACAGTTGGAGGTGGATGGGTCTCGGTTTGAGATGAAGCCTTCAACTGTTGGGTAAATATGGTGATGAACTATTAGTGCTCTTAGTGGATGGGCCTTGTTATTAGGTGAAACTAAGAGCACATCTTTTGGTATGTTAATAATATAACTCTTCCTTAGACTTTATTATTATTGTTATAAATTTCTCTTGTGAAAATTGTTTTGTTCAAACATTTTTGAGAACATATCACAGATATATCCTGGTAGACATCCTGAAAGATATGCTGATAAAGATATCAAAATACAACCTATTAATTGTCTAAGTAAAAAGGAGAGATCATACCAGAGATTCTTAGTGAATCGATTTCAATTCCTCATTATAGGCTTGTCCCCAGTGCACACTTATAAACTCGAATCCATCTTCAGAATAGTATGACGTATGTCCCCTGTACTTAACATAGAAACACAAATGTATTCATATTCTTGACTCGAATGAATTCCACATACCTCAGGGTAAAACCCTTGATATCCTGAAATGAACCCTTAGTATACTGGGGATAAACCCTGAGTTTCATGCGCTACAGGCGGGAGTGTATAAACTCCAAGACTTAGAAAGGTGAAAACCTTTAAACCTTAGAGAGTATGAAAATACCCTTTCGTGAGAGAGGGTGATCAATCCTCATATACCTTTAGAATTCAGGATATAGCCAACAGTAACGGAATTGTCAGCCACTTTTACATGGACTGGTCCCGCCACCTTGAACTATCCCTGACTAACTTGCGCTCCAGGCGGGGTGTTTAAACCCAATTCGGGAGAAAGGTGAATACCTTTAAACCTGTGAAGGGATCAGTATCCCTTAAACGTGAGAGAGGGGGCCAATCCTCTAATCTTCTGAGTTATCCTGAGTACACATCCTGGAGCTATATCCTGGAGCATATTCTGCAGAACAATTGTAAACTAAGGTGGGTGTTAGCTTGGCTAACACCCCTCCGATGCCTAAGTCAGTATTGGGTTCAAGATAATAAACATATATATTTAAAAGAGATAGGATACATGCCATTCTGAGATAGGAATTAAATTCTATTCTTACTTGAAATAGAGCTTTAAGTGTACAGCATTCCAAGACCTTGGTAGCATATCCCCTTCCATATTCTTGAGTCTATATGCTCCTTTCCCTGCTTCTGATTCAACTTCGTATGGTCCTTCCCATTTTGGAGCTAACTTGCCATCGGCAGGATTAGTAGTATTCTGAAAAGCCTTCCTTAGCACCCAATCACCCACTTGAAATCTCCTAGTCCTTATATTCTTGTTGTATGCTCTGGATATTCTTTGTTGATATGCTGCCATCCTTAGCCTTGCTGCGTCTCTTCTTTCGTCTATGGTATCCAAATCTTGACATAAGGCTTCAGGATTCTGTTCAGGATTCTGTAGGATAGATCTTGCAGTAGGTATCACCATTTCCGTTGGAATTACTGCTTCTGCTCCGAATACTAAGGAGAATGGGGTTTGGCCGGTTGCATTTTTTATCGTTGTCCTGTCAGCCCATAACACAAAGGGTAATTCCTCTGCCCATCTTCCTTTTTTGGCTCCAAGTCTCTTCTTTAAGTTGTTTACTATTATCTTGTTTGAAGACTCAGCTTGCCCATTCGCTTGAGGATGCACCGGAGTTGACGTTATCATCTTGATTCCCCAACTCTTGCAAAAGTCAGTAGTCCTTTTGCTTATAAACTGGGACCCATTATCACAAATTATTTCAGCTGGTACTCCAAAACCTGGTCAGGATATTCCTCTTGATGAAGGAAACTACTTCCTGGTCTCTAACTTGCACAAATGCTTCAGCTTCAACCCACTTAGAGAAATAATCCGTCATTGCCAGCATAAAGACTTTTCCTCCCGGAGCTTTCGGTAACTTCCCTACTATATCCATCCCCCATTTCATGAACGGCCAAGGGGATGCTACAGGATATAGTGGTTCAGCTGGTTGATGCAATATGTTACTATGCCTCTGACATGCATCACATCTTCGAGCATATTCTGCAGCATCTTTTCTCATTGTTGGCCAATAATATCCTGTCCTCAACACTTTTGAAAATAATGACCTGCCCCCGGTATGGTTACCACAATCCCCTTCATGTATATCCTGAAGTACTTCTTTGGCTTCAGGATCCTTCAAGCATCTCAAGTATGGTCCTGCAAGAGATTTCTTGTATAAAATATTATTTATAATAGTGAATCGTGATACCTTCATCCTAAATGCCTTAGGATTTTCATTTTCGGGGATATGTCCTTCCTTGAGATATCTCATAATTGGAGTTGTCCAGGATTTGGGATCCTCTTCAGGATACACCACTTCAGGATCTTGAATACTTGCTACTTCCTCATGCTGAGGATCCGTTGCAGGATACAGGATATGTAATATTGGTATTGGGATTCCTTCCGGTATCCTGATTGATGATCCCAAATTTGCCAATGCATCTGCTTCAGCGTTATCCTCTCTTGGTACCTGTTCAAGCGTAAAAACATCGAAATATCCTGCTAATTTTTTAAGAATACCGAGGTATTCCATTAGTTTCTCACCCTTGACTGCATAGGATCCATTAAAATGATTAGTAATTAACAGAGAATCAACATATACTTGCAAATTCTTGATATTCATACTCTTAGCCAATTCTAATCCTGCAATTAAAGCTTCATATTCTGCCTCATTGTTAGTAGCAGGGAATTCACATCTAACAGCCTGGGGTATTATGTCCCCCTGTGGCGATTTTAGTAGTATTCCTAATCCTACTCCTCTTACATTAGATGCACCATCGGTATATAATGTCCAGGATCCTGAGGATTCTCCAAACTGTTGAACTTCTAGGTCTACCTCATCCTGAATGTCACTACTAAAATCAGCCACAAAGTCAGCTAAAGCCTGAGACTTTATGGCCTTTCTAGGTTCATATACTAAATCATAGGCACTTAATTTTACTGACCACTTAGCCATTCTACCTGACATTTCTGGTTTCCTAAGCACATTTTTAACAGGATAATTAGTTTTAACATGAATCCTATGTGTTTCAAAATAATGTCTAAGCTTTGTTGATGCCATTACTAGAGCCAGTATTAATTTTTCTAGGTGAGAATATCTAGTTTCAGCATTTAACAAACTTTTGCTAACATAATAAACAGGATACTGCTGACCTTCGTGATCCTTTACGAGTACTGCACTTACTGCATTCCCTGATACTGCCAGATACAAGGATGATGGTTCACCATCCTCAGGCTTCATCAATAGAGGTGCGGTTGAGAGATACTGCTTCAAATCCTGTTGTGCTGCTTCATGCTTCTTACCCCATTCAAATTTCTTGTTCTTCTTCAGGATATCATAAAAGTCTTTGCATTTTCTGAGGATCTTGAGATAAACCTGTTTAAAGCTGCTACTCGGCCTGTCAATCTTTATACGTCCTTCATATTTGAGGGTGATTTTATATCCAGGATAGCTTTGATCTGCTCTAGGCTTGCTTCTATTCCTCTTTTGGTTACCATATATCCTAGAAATTTTCCTGCCCCCACTCCAAAATGGCACTTTGCAGGGTTCAGCTTCATGTTATACTTGTCCAGGATATCAAATGCTTCCTTAATATCCTGGAGGTGATCCTGAGCTTTCTTTGATTTTACCACCATATCGTCAATGTACACTTCCAGGGTGTCCCCCAGTTTGTCTTTGAACATCATGTTTACCAATCTTTGGTATGTTGCACCTGCATTTTTCAAACCAAAAGGCATAGCTGTATAACAATAAATACCTGTTGGTGTCATAAAGGCAGTATCCTCCTGGTCAGAAGGCTCCATTTGGATCTGTTGAAATCCTGAGGATGCGTCCATGAAGGTTAGCATTTCATGCCCGGCAGTGGCATCTACCATTGCATCAATGTGGGGGAGAGGAAATGGGTCTTTAGGACAAGCTTTGTTCAAGCCTGTGTAGTCTACACAAACTCTCCATTTCCCATTTTTCTTCTGTACTACAACCACGTTTGCTAGCCACCTCGGGAACTTAACTTCTCTGATCATCCTGGACTTCAATAATCTCTCAACTTCCTCTTGGATAATTGCATTCCGCTCAGGGGCGAATTTTCTTCTCTTTTGTTGTATAGGCTTGAATGACCTGTCAATTCCAAGCTTGTGAGTAATAATGTCTTTAGATATACCTGTCATATCTTCATGCTTCCATGCAAACGTTGACATCCTGCATTTCAAAAAGTTAATTAATTGTTCTTCAATATCCTGAGGGATATTGGTTCCCACGAGCACCGAAATATCGGGATTATCCTGGTCCAGGATAATTTTCTTCACATCCTGCTCCGTATCCTCCACGATATCCTGAGCCCGCGTCTTTAATTGCTATGCTGCACTAGGTTTGGTTGAGGATTTCATCTAGGATGAGTAGCATTCTTTCGCCTCCTGCTGATCACTGTCGATCTTGACAACCCCCCAAGGGGTAAGGATCTTGATGCATTGGTGATACGTTGATGGAACGGCCTTCTTATCGTGGATCCAAGGTCTTCCTAGGATGATGTTATAGCATGATAGAGAATCCATCACACAAAATCGTTGCATCTTGTTGACTCCTTCAACATATACTGGCAGCCTTATCTCTCCCACTGTGTTCCTAGCTTCTCCACTTAAACCAACGAGCACAGTAGACTTCGAAGTGATATCCATCGGAGACACATTCATCCTCTTCAGAGTCTCCAGTTGTATGATGTTGACGGAGCTGCCATTATCAATCAGTATCCTGCGTACAAAGTGGTTAGCCACATATAATGTTATTACCAGAGCATCATGGTGAGGATCCTGGACAGTATCCCTATCATCTGCGTCAAAAGTGATCACTTTGTCAGTTGTGAGCGTAGTCATCCTGATAGGTTTGTCTCCCCTTTCGGCCTTAGCTTCCTTTGCATGTCTCTTGGCCGCCGAATACGAAGTTCCGAAAATGTCGGATCCTCCCGAAATGAAGTTGATTATCTTGGCATCGGCGGGAGGTGATGCCGCTCGCTCAGGATCCTTCTCAGTATCCTGACCCTTATTCTTTTTCTTCCCTAAGAGATCTTTCAAATATCCCTTGCTTAGAAGGTAACTGATTTCTTTCCTCAGAGCGATGCAGTCCTCAGTCATATGTCCAAAATCTTCATGGAAAGCACACCATTTTGACTTGTCTTTCCAATCTGCTTTTTGTTGATTCTTCCGAGGCCACCTGGCTTTATCTCCCAAACCCTGCATAGCATACATTAGTTCAGGTATATAAACAGAAAAACAATATTCAGATAATTCAGGATATTCTTCAGGATCCTCGTCTTCAACAGCATTCACTCTCTTGTTATCATTTCTGCCGTATGGCTTAGAGCGATATGGTCTATATGAGGATTCTGATTTCCTGTTAGTCGATTCATATGTCGAGGATGCATTCATCTTTTCTTGCATTTTTCTGTCATCCTCTAACCGAATATATCTTAGAGCCCTGTTCCGGGCTTCATCCAGGTTCCTGCATGGGTTCATTACAAGGTCTTGATAAAATTGAGAATCCTTTTGCAGCCCCATCTTGAAAGCTTGCACAGCCGTTGCAACATCAAGATGAGGAATGTCTAGCGATTCCCGGCTGAACTTGTTCACATAATCCCTAAGGGATTCCTGAGGTCCTTGTGTTATCCTGTAGAGATCACTTGTTAATTTTTCAAAGCTTCTACTACAAGAAAATTGACTATTAAATAAATTTACTAAGTGAGCAAAAGATGTAATCGAATGTGGAGGAACATTTAGGAGCCATTTCAAAGTCGATCCTGTCAAGGTTGAACCAAAACCCTTGCACAAGCAGGCTTCCTTGAGATCTGGAGGGATAGGGTTGATCTCCATCCTTTCCCTATACTGGGCAATATGCTCTTCAGGATCCGTGGTTCCGTCGTAGAGTTTCATGTTCGGAGTCTGAAATCTTTTTGGGATTTCAGCATCACATATAGGATGCACGAACCGAGATACCCTGTGGCTATCCTGGGACACTTCAGGAATTGGCTGCACCACCCCAGGTACACTGGATATCATATCCTTTAATTTCTGAAGTTCCCTGGATAATTCCGACGCTACAGTTGTATCCTGCAAAGATCCAACACTGTTAGCGGTAATAGCATTATTATTATTTGATATGTTACCCGTTAGAGGATTTTGCCCATATCCTGAAGCATATCCTGAGCTCCTCACAGTCGATATCCTGACCGAGGAGGGTATTTCAGGAGTATGATTCTGAGGAAGGCTGGGCACGATATTCCCCCTGTTATCCTCAGCATACACAGCTGAACTAAAATTCAACACTCTGGGATGTAATGGGGTGACATTATCCTCAGCAGATCTGCTTGAGCCAGACTTCAGGAGTTGTATTTCCCTTAAAAGCATTTGGTTTGTTTCCTGTTGCTGCCTCATTTGTTCCTGCACACTTCCAAACAAGGTTAGAATTTCATCGTTAGAAGCTAAAATAGGAGCAGATCCCTGGACACTCCGGGTAGGGATAACATCTTGAGATTGTGTAGAGGCTGGCATCCTTGGAGGAGGCGGTGGAAGCACCGAACCAACTGTTGCAGAAGTTGTAGCAGACACAGTAGAAGAGCTCATGTTTGATCTTGAGGCCATTGTAAACAATGTGGCAAAAAGTTTTGAAAACAGAAAACCGATTAACGATTTCACAAAGATTTTTAGTAAAGAGAGCACCACTTGCCCCACGGTGGGCGCCAAATTGTTTTGGTCAAAAATTACCGAAGCAATTTAGTGATCAAATTAGTTAAGTGAGGTAGTGTGCTGAAAAGTGTGTTGAAAATATGCTTGTTAGGTCCTTTGGAAAAACAGTGTTCAGGATACGGCTCAGGATATTGAGCTGTATCTATGATCAAACAATGAGCAATAAAGTAAAGTAAATGACACGAGATGTACGAGGAAAGCCCTTGATCAATCTAGATCGCCGGCATAAAACCTCGGGAGCTGACAATCGCAGCTACCTAGTTCTTCTTATTGCTTTAAACTTCAGGATAGAGTGCAGGATATAGATCAGATCGCTAAGTGTTACAATGAATTTTGTGAAAGTTGCGAGAGAGCAAGTGTTGAGTGTGTAGGGAGTGTGATTGTGATGTCCTAGTTGATCTGATATACCCACTATTTATAGTAACGAATTACAAACTAAAATTCCTATAAACATGGGATGCTCCGAATATTCCAATGTGAACGTTGTAGACCGAGTAATGCGGCTTCAACGGCTTCTTGTGAACGACTTGGACCGAGTCTTCAGTAGAAAAGGTCTTCATGAACGTTGCTAGCTTCTAACCCACGTACCTGCATTTAATTCCGTTAGTGATCCTGAGGATACCATTCAGGATGTTACCAATATCCTGAGTCAGCATCCCGGATGTAAACAGATACAATAAACAAGATATATATCAAGATATTTTCCAGGATATAGGCTCAGAATTTCACCCATAACAATTATATATTACTAACACGCATTTAATCATTACTAACATTCATTACCAACCATCTTGTTAGTTTAACCATTTTAATGCACATGTGCATAAAGAACAACAACCAATACGAACTCCAAACATCGATTACTATATCAGCTAAAATACCAACTGATTACTATATCAACTACTATACCAGCTGTTGTCAACCACATTTAACCAAAACTATAAATGACATCATAACAAAGTACCATCTGACGTGTTAAAACAAACAAAACAAAAACAAAGTACTAGTTTCATTAACATAAATCACCAACAAAACAGAAATACTATATGTTCCTACAGTTAATAACCTACTGTGTTAACTCATACCCTCAAACTTTGTCCTCGTTCTTCCATTTGTCAAGCATGTTCCAACATTTTTCTTGTTTCATCGCCTCTTTGTCTAACATTTTCCGCATTTTTTCATCTCTCAAATCAGGTGTTGTCTCTTTTGCAAGTTACATAATAGTTTCCTTGTACATGTTTGCCTATAATAGTAACAGTTTTGTTGCTATCTTCATCCTCAAGTTTTTCAATCCTTTACTTGTTTCCTTGTACATGTTTGCCTCTAATAGTAACATTTTCTTGTTTCCAGCGCCTCTTTGGTGTCTTTTACTTGTTTTCGCGATTTTACAATCCTTTTGTTCTTTGTCTTAGATGTTACGTCCAAACCTTTGGTTGTTTCTTCGTGTTTCCGTTTACTTGTCATTCTTTCTACAACAACACATTTAGTTGCATCATCTCGTTTATGTATGCTTTTGTCCTTTTGTGCGTTCTTTTCCACCTATAAAATACCTGAATTCAAAAAATTAATGCGTTTGCGCGAGTTATAACATTTGAAAAAAAAAACTGATAATGCACATGTGCATAAATGCATATTGCGTCATTAACCCTAACTAATAAACACAAATTCAATAACATACCGAAATCAGAACGTTTATATGCACATGTGCAAACAAATCAACAATATGCAAATGTTTATGATACGTTCTTACATGCTAATGCACATGTGCATAAAAACATATCCGAATCAAAACAATTATTATAAATAATCAACATGATATAACCTTTTTGTTTATTATTCATATTACCTTTCATTGCCACTGTTGTGTATGTGTCCGCATCCGTGTCGGGCATCTTTGACGTTTATGTGTCCGCATCCGCGTCGGGCATCTTTGACGATCCTTCATCTCTTGGTTTTAATACAAACGTGACTTTCTTCAATTTTTTTTCCGATTTTTTTCCATTGCTGATATATAATTGACATGTTGAAAAAAACACAGACAATAAACCCAGTAGCCAGTACCTCAGACAGACAGTAAGCGAATGTAATATAACTATGCACATGTGCATACAGACAGTAAAGAGCGGATGTAATATAACTATGCACATGTGCATACATACAACAATATTATGCACATGTGCATTCCAAAACAAACACAAACACATAATCGTATTTATATACCAATATTATGCACATGTGCATTCCAAAACAAACACAAACACGTAATCAACATAAACACGTAATCGTATTTACATGAACAGTGTTATGCACATGTGCATTCCAAATCAAACACAAACACGCGATCGTATTTACATTAACAATATTATGCACATAGAACAATATTATGCACATATGCATTCCAAAACAAACGCACATGTGCATTCCAAAACAAACGCACATGTGCATTCCAAATCAAACATAAACACGTAATCGTATTTACATGAACAATATTATGCACATGTGCATTCCAAATCAATCACAAACACTTAATCGTATGCACATGTGCATTCCAAGTCAATCACAAACAGATAATCGTATCGGTATTGACCTACATCGACTGTAATCTATATGAACAAGCACATAATCGGATGTAATCTACATGAACAAGCACAACTCTGTAATCTACATGAACAATCACATACATGAACAAACACAGCATAGTATGAACTTACATCAGTATGAACTTACATCGGCTGTGTATGAACTTTCAAGTGCGTAAATCAATGCAACGACGACGTATGCTCTTCGTAAGATATAAACCTCGCCGAATATGCCGAGTATGACCGTTTTTTGCCCTAAATTGATTCGGTATTTGCCCTAAATCGATTCGATTCGATATGGCCGTTTTTTGCCCTAATTTCGAGCCGGCGATTAATGTGCGTACGGCGATTGAATAGCGACGATTATCGTATGGCGAAATTGCTGATAAACTGCTGGAATTGGGAGCGTCAGTGAGTATCGGGAGTATCGGCGATTGAGTATTGAGTATCGGCGATTGAGTATCGGACGACTGAATTGGGAGAGTTGTGATAGTTGTTGGACTTGAAATTGTACTATATATCATAATTTAATTCAACGTTGACGTCCGGGAGAGCGGGTTTCTAATTTTTTTATATATTTTACAAAATTGCCATCCGTTCACATTGGTTCTCGCGGTTCTCGCAATAAAGGTGGTTCTCGCATGAACCTCACCCTATATATATATATATATATATATATATATATATATTTATAAAATGAGAAGAAGTAGTGAAGTAGTGAAGAGAAGAGAGAAAAGTTTATAAAAAATGGAGTTGAAAGTGGGGTTTTTATTATAGGTAAAAAATAGATTAAAAATAAAGAAAAAAAATATTTTCTTATTACCATTAAACGACCGTTCACAATGGTCAAAATATGAAAACTTTCAAAATTTTGGCGTTTTAAATTAAACGCTCGGAGCTGTTTTTTTCGAAAAAAACGTCCAAGGGGGTGGTGGTCGAGCGTGTTTGGGCGTGGATTAGCGCAAAAAACGCCCAATCCCATGGCCACTACGGGTGGTCTTAAGGTTATTAGAGCGGAGATGTATTCATATGATTTTGATGATTATAAAAAAGATTTAAGTATAAATTGTTTAACGACATTGATAGCTTGATAGCTGAAAAATATATCAGACAATATAGATGAATATAGATGAATGGTCTATCTACTCTTGTAAGATTGATGATATAAACAATTAAACATCTTACGTTTATGTTGTATCGTTTGTTTAACTTATCACTTTTTTACCGGGCATAACGACAACTACAGAGAGATGTCTTTCTATAAGCTATGGGGTTTGGGGGCTATGGATTGAAACGTTATCTTTACATAGGATTATTAATTAAATGGTACACCACCCCCTCCTTGATTAATAGTGGTTCCCATGGATTATACCACGATTACCACGACCCTCCTATTTGATAATTTTATGACAAAAACAAATTAAAAAATAAAGGAGATAGTGGTTTAGGTCCTGACCAAACTTTTAGGATAGTGGTTTTGAATGATAGATTAAAGATGGATGACATGACACCTACGTGAAGGGTCATGACCTCACTCTATAGCTAGGGGTGTGCATGGGTCGGTTTTGATCAAAAACCATAACCATAAATGCGATGTCGGTTATTGGATAACCATAACCATAACCGAACGGTTATGATGGTTAACCGTGTATTTAACTTAGCTAAAAATAGCTTAATTTTTTTTAACATGGAATAAATTATTATTGTATATTTGTATATATATTAGTATATTAGATAGTATTAAAAATACATATAATCTATAATATTAATACCAATTATTATCGAATATTCAAATAAAGTGATATGATACATTCCACAACTTCAAATAAACATTCAATCAAAACCACAAAATGATATGAAAAACCCATAAGTACTAAAAATCTTCAGTCAAAAACAACAAAGATTAAAAATATGGTGAAAAGTCCTAAATCTTACAAAGATTTATTACATGTCGGTTCGGTTCGTTTATGGTGGGTATGGAAAAAATGATAACCATAACCGACCCGCTACTTTCGATTTTCAAAAAAACCATTAACCGACCCACCAGTTTTTTATTTAATTCGATTTTATCAATTAATTCGGTTATGGTTCAATTAATTCGATTTTTTTACATCCCGTATAGCCAATGTAGTTTGTGAGGCCCAATTCGTGTGATCGGAATTAGTTATGAATATTTGATAGACAGCTGTATATTTGATAGCTGTATTATTAAAAAATTGCATAGGAAAGTTGTCTCGAGACATATTTGATTGTTTTCAATTGATGAAAACCCATAAAAAATTAGTGCACGCAATGACGTTGTATAATTACTATGTATGACTTTTTATTGTGGACTTTCTAATGGATTTATTTCAATTGTCAACCCGACCTAATCTGAAAAATATGGGTATGTTTGGTATGGGGTAATGGAATGGACGAAGAAATGGAATGGACGAGGTAATGGAATGGACGAGGGAATGCAATGGATCATTACCATTCCATGTCTTGTTTGGTTACCATGTGTGAATAGAATGAATTATTATTGTGTATTGTTCGGTAGGCAAGAAAAACGGAGTAATAAAATTAGCGGTGAGTTGTGGTGGTGGTCGGTGATTGTGGGTGGTTATAGGTGGCGGTGGTGGGTGTCGGCGACGGTGATGGGTGGTGGTGGTGGCGGCGAGTGGCGGTGACGACGAGTGGTGGTGGCGGCAAGGTGGCGGTTGGTGGTGGCTGGCAGCAGAGGTGGCGGTTGGTGGCGGCGACAGCGGTTGGTGGTGGCGTCGACGACGGTGGTTGGCGGCGGCGGCGAGTGGCGTTGGCGGTTGGTCGCAACTGTGGGTGATAACAGTGGCGAGTGGGTGGCGGCGGCAGCGGTGGCTGTCGGGGTGAGGTGGTGGCCGGTGGCGGCGAAGGCGTCGGTGGCGGGTGGCGTCAGTGGTGGGTGGTGGTGGTGGTGGGTTGTAGCGAAGGTGGTGGGTTGTGGTGTTGTTGATGATGGTGGAAGAGGGGATGGAATGGAAAAAAAACATGGGGGGTGGAAGGAATGATTTTGAGGGAATTGAATGCCTTTTGGAATGGGTAATTCCATTCCATTGACCAACCAAACACCCTTTTCTTCATTCCATCGTAATCATCCATTCCATTCCATCTCTCATTCCTGCATACCAAACACTACCTATATGAATGAGTGATAGACATTTGAACACCAAATATTAGTGGCAGTCATCTAAAAAAATTTAAAAAATGGAGTTAAATGCCATTTTAGTCCATATGGTTTGGGTCATTTTGTCAGTTTAGTCCAAAGTTTTCATTTTTAACCTGTGGGTCCAAAAAGGTTTCACAGTTGCCATTTTAGTCCACTGGGTTAACTTCATCCATTTTTTATGTTAACGAAAAGGCCAATTTGGTCATTTTGTATGTAATTCTGTTAACTAAAAGGGCAATTCAGCCATATAAAATGACCGATTTGGTCTTCCCGTTAACAGAAAAACGGATGAAGTTAATCCAGTGGACTAAAATGGCAACTGTAAAACCTTTTTGGACCCACAGGTTAAAAATGAAACCTTTGGACTAAACTGGCAAAATGGCGCAAACCACAGGGACTAAAATGGCATTTAACTCTAAAAAATATCAAAGGGTCGGTCAGTCACTGATCATAGGTTCGTTGGAGTGAACATAAGATCAAGTAATTGGTATCAAAGCTTTCGAGTTCCATTTGACAAGAATAATGATAGCTAGAAACATGGAAGTGATGAAGATGAACGAGTTTGAAGTCCAAGACTTAAATTATGGAAGGTACATATATATTATACATGGAAAATTACTTAATTCTTAAAATTATGGAAGGTACATATTATATATGGAAAATTACCTTTTTTTGAACGGTAAATTTCTTTTTAATCCTGGTGGGAGTTAAACCAAGACCTCGTCCTCCCCAAGTGTTTAAAGGTTTTACGACCATCACCCCATTACTTAATTCACAAGAAATCACATGAGTTGAACCTTAAACGGATTAAACCAAAGAAAATAGATGAGATAGAAATGGGTTCTTTTGGATAGACATGAACTAGGGTGTTCATTTATCGTAGGTCAAATATATAGTTGTCAAGGAAAACGAACTCAATTTTATCACTCCAACATAATGAGAAGTTATCTGCTTCATACAAGATATTTTATTAATTTAAACGTTTGATGAATATAGTTGTCAAGGAAAAAACAAACTCAATTTTATCACTCCAACATAGTGAGAAGTTACCTGCTTCATACAAGATATTTTATTAATTTAAACGTTTGTTGATATAGATGGAAGGAGGTACATGATTCGAAACAGCTGTACCATGGGTCACATTCAGTGACGCAAGTTAGCATCAATTAGTTTTAGAAGTGTCGCTGCCATTGCATATTTCATATTAACATTTATTAGCTGGTTCACATTAGGGATGAGCAAAATGGACCTGGTACCGGTACCGAATTTACCGAACCGGATACTTTTTCGGTACCGATTCAGTACCGACTTTTAACATTTTCGGTACCGGTTCGGTACCGATCCGGTACGGTACCGGTATTTACCCTCAAATAGCGGTACCGGTACCGAACCGGGTATATTCGGTACCGGTATTTTTGGTACCGGTTCTTTCGGTACCGGTTCGGTACCGTATTTACCGAGCTCATCTCTAGTTCACATTCAGTGACGCAAGTTAGCAACAATTTGTTTTAGGCCATGGGGTATGGGGCTTGGGTTGGGGCGTGGGTTGGGGGAAAACACCCAAGGCACCACCCCGGGGGGGGGGGGCTTGGGTTTGGGGCGTGGCCCTTGGGGCTTGGGTTTCAAGCCGGGCGTGGGGTGGGGGAGCAAGGTGACATGGCGGTTGCTGAGTGGCCCATTCAAAGTAGTCGTTGGCTAGCCGTTGGGGGCTAGTTTTAAAAAAAAATCTTTTTTTCCTTTATATATACTTACCACATTTAACATTTTTCTCACACAATATCAAACACATAAACATTTTTTCTCACACAATATCTTAACAGGGTCCAGATGGCTGCACGTAAAGACGTCGAGCGAGCATTCGGTGTTTTGAAGAAAAGGTGGCGAATATTGGCAATGCCTTGTCGACTATGGGACAAGGATCAAATTGGAAACGTGATGTACACATGTATCATTCTTCACAACATGATTTTGGAGAATGAAGGTAGAGCGGTCGTAACCTACTATGATGATGATGACCCCCAACCAGGTAACGTAACAGACGAAGATAAAGCGGCAAATGAATTTTTAATAAAGTCAAGGGATATACATCAGAACCTTCAAGCTGATTTGGTGGAACATGTTTCAACGATTCCTGGGTTCGAAACCGACGAAGACGACGAAGAATGACTGTTTTTTATTTTGATAATTATTATGTATGTTTATGTATTTTTTTTTGCTAAAAGTATGTATGTTTATTTTTTATGTAGTTATAAATATAAATGTATATTAAAAACATTGTTGATGTGGCTATGACACCCGCCCAGCCACGCCCAACCCAAGCCCCAACCATACCCCTTGAAAACTTGGCTTTGGGTTGAGAATATCAAGATCCACGTGTCAACAAATGCCCAACCCAAGCCCCACCATACCCCATAGTCTTAAAAGTGTAGCTGCCATTGCATATTTCATATTAACATTTATTAGCGATGAAAGTTTCAAAAGTGTCGCTGCCAACTATTTGTCTGTTGCAAAGGTTGTAATTAATGGAAATAGATATCAGATATTGCAACAAGTCCTTCAAAGCGTATAGTGACTCTCTTGGACCACCGCTCTTTTGCCAATATGAGCATCCGACGAAATTTACATTTTTAGTAGCTAAGCTAGTAAAAGACAAGCTAAAAAATCCTTTTGACAGAATGAAACTTCGTTTTCATGTTGAAGAATACCAGATAAATTATGTTGAGTGCCAAGCGTAATTATTTAATTTTTCGAAATCGTTAAAAGCCCTGAACACAATATTTTCACTAGTAGCAGGGGCGGAACCAGAGAGGGTTCAAGAGGGTCCGTTGACCCTCCGGTCACTGGAACTTTTTGAATTTTTATTTATAAATTTTGAGTTTTTTAAGAACAAACTTAGAGATGGACCCCCTAATTTGAACCAGTATAAAATATAAGTTTATGATAACCTCCTAACTAAATTGTTCTGGTTCCGCCGCTGACTTGACTAGAAGTATTGATAAGGCATGCTACTCAAGCTTCGTTTTATTAAAAATGTGATTATCACAAACGCAAGACAATACATCGAAACAATATTGTAGTTTTGATTGTTCGTTCTTTTTATTATTTCTTTGTGTGTTATTTTAAACACAATAACTAGCTAATACTATTGCTAATGGTCTGGCATGAGGTGATTTTGTTTCCATTCTTACAAAGGGAGTATTAGGTGGAATCTGAAAGTATATTTTAGTGAATAGTGTCATGTGCCTTTGTGTGTTTGATGTTAAAAAAAGGAAAAAAATGAGGTGTTATTATTTACTTCAATTACCATTTTATTATACACTAGTGTTAATTAAGTTCCCCGCGTTGCGGGGCGGGAGGGGGGGGGGGGGGCTTAAAATCGTGTTAACCGAATGATGATCAAAATCGTGAAAAAACGTAAACCAAAACAACGGAAACTGGTTAAAGAAAAAGAAAAAAAATAGCATGATTAAACATCAAAACTGTTTTGGTCAAAAATCACACAAGGATAATGTAACCAAACTTTATGTAAACGGGGTATGATGCTTGGTTAATTATAAAAGTAAAGGATCACTTTTATGAGAAATATGCAAAGACACAATGATTTATACGAGGAAAAAGCCCTTGATCAATGTATGATCTCCGGCATAAAAAACCTCGGGTGATGGCAACTACCGATCACCAACTTCAATATAAGAAAAATATAGTTACAACTTCGGATGATAATGAGCTGAGTACAAGGATCACTATAGTTTCGAGTGTCTAAGCGTGTGAGAATTGTGTTGTCCGTTCTTCCGAATGAGGAAGAGTGTTATATATACAAGTGTAGGTGACATATTTTAGGTAAAAAGACTAATAATCAGCTCATTACCCCTTTAGAAATAAAAGTAAATCTAGCTTAAATTATCGCCCTTAAATCATGCCAAGTTTCCATATCCTTCACAACGTCCATCTCCGATTAAGCAAATGCCATAGTTGTGAAGACGTGTCCTTTAATTGTGATGCTAAGAGCGGATCCTGCTAGTCATTCCTGCAAAACAACATTAAATTCAACGAAAGCAACTGTTAGCATGAGGATCCTATGATGGTCCGTGATCCTGATCCTGGGAGTCTGCTGAGGATCACTATCTGCCAAAGAAACAAGGATCACTGGTTAGGATCACATGTGAGGATCATGTATTGTAAAAATCCAGCCCTAACAAAAACGTAGACAAACTAAAAATGTACGTAAAATAAGCACCCGACTCATCTAGGAAAAACAATTTACGTCAAAAAGTAAAGCAATGAAAAAATTTTATGTCAAAATATAAAACACCTTAAATTTATATGATACGTATATAAAATAACCATATAAAATCCGAGTTTGTCAAAATGACATTTTACAAATTTTTTAAAAGGTGAAAGAGTTCAATGCTAAAAGTTGAATGAGGTGAGGTAAAAAAAAAACCTACAAAAAACTCAAGTACACAATAGATGATATGGCCACTTAAACTTTATTTGCTTTTAAGTGGAACATAGAATTTAGACGGGATAGAATATGAATATAAATCTAAAAATATTGAACAATTACAATAATGAGAATTGGAAAAACTTGACCAGGTTAAACTAGAAATGTTCAAAATCATTGAAACCAATCAAACTATTCAAACCGAGCTAAACCGGTCAGGTAGAAAATAATACGGTTGACTTACGGTTTACAACTATTCGTGTAAACTGAGCCGACCAAAATATTTGATAAAAGTATAGAAAATATATTTAAAACCATATAATGTTAATAAAAATAGTATATTTATGTCAAGTGTATGAATCTTAAAATTATAATACGTAGTAGTAATTATTATTATTAGTTAAAATATGTATAAATTATTAATCTAACTGATCTCACGCTTTCAAGTTTTCTTTTCTTCCCTCTTTCATAAACCCATTAGGTACTTAACAGCTAAAACCTCCTATCTTTTTCTATGCTACCATCGAAAATGGTATAGCCTCATATTAATAAAAAAAAAAGGAAAAAAAAAAAAACCAACCAAACCTCCGAAACCGAATTGTTTTTGCCCGTCCGGCCAAATCAACCAACCTAGCCTTTGGTTTAGTTTATCCAATACAATATTTACTGGATCGGCACATAAAATTTCTCATAACATGCTTAACCGCACTGTGAACATGTGTAGATAAAACACAATCTTTGATAGGTGTAGGTGGGCTTTGAGATCTCCACCAGGTAGAACCAAGCACTTAAAAAGTTAGAAATCTCAATATGGAAGTCGCAATAGGGAAAATGAAACAATTTCAAAGACCGGTGAGCCTAGACTTGACAATTGACACCAATTTGTGTGGTCCAAATATGACCGGTGAGCCTAGACTTGACCAATTAATCATACTATATTATTGGTGTATTGTATCATATAATTTGTTTTCTTGTTGTATAGTAACCGGGCAAATAATTGACTCACACACGTGACAAATGTAGGAAAAAACACGTTAACAGTTGATTAATATCAGTCAATGAGGTAGTGGTAGCGTGGTTGAGGAAATATTGATGTTCCTTGTGATCCAAGTTCGTTCGACTCCCACTTTCCCTATTATTTTCTGTGGCATCCAGGTGAAGAGCAAATACGGGTGGCGCCAGCTCGTCTTGGATGGAAGACGAGGTTTTACCGATTATTCCACTATCGTGCCTTCGGGCGGGTGGAGGTCGGGTTTCCACGCATCTGGGAGAGCCAAGGGGCTGGCGGCGGTCGAGTAGTCGACCTTGTCTACAGAGTCCGGTGTCATGGTAGTTGACACGTCGTTCCTTACCTTTAAAAAAATTGATTAATATCAATTTTATGGATCTATTGCATTTGCATATGAATAAAGTGATTATACACAAGTGATTTCTTATAGACCCACAAGACACCTATACCTCATTAACAAGGCACCGTCCAATAAAGGTAACTACGATGGATCAATGGTAATCAAGTTTTTTTTTTTTAACGACTAATTTCTTTAATTCCCTGTCGTCTGTAAGACTTGAATCCAATACCTTTCTCTTCTCAATCTAGATATTTTAAAGGCTTTACCTTTAATAATGGACCAGTACTCCATTGGTCAATGGTAATCAACTAATCTGAACTATACAACTCATATGGGTATCCACGTCAAAAATATCTATCCTAGGATAAAGACACTTAAAATTGTGAATCCCAAACATGACATGCGCAACAAATTTATCTAAATGAGAAGGTTAGAAACGTGCAAGTTACTAACGGGTTGTAAGTTCATTGTAATCAATCTGTAAAGGGGTTATAAACTGATTTACAGTTTAGTAACATAGTTAAACAATTTGTATTCAGGTTAATCCCATAATTCTTTTGTTTTGCTTTTTCTTTTTGTTCTATTTTTTTTCTATTTATCTAAGTAAATAAATTAAATATCTCAACCTCTCCATGACCGGTAAATGGATTAAACATGTTAATACGAACAAGCCAAATATGTTAAAGGAGCTAGGCATAATTATCCAAAATCTGATTATTCTCATTTCGTAACATGTGAACTTGTGTCAATAATTGATACCTTAAGTTCAGGTAATGATGAAATAGTGGTTAACCAAAGGAGGTTAATTCACTGGTCTCGTTAAGTATGGTTAATCCCTTTTTTTCCGAGGATCGGTGGCTGGATCGTCCGCTGATCTGTCTCCTGCACAAGGAAAAACACACCGTGACTCGTAACAAGGAGTATGGGGTGGGGGTGCTCCTTGTTACCACTCTCCGGCGTGAGAATCAGTAAATTGCTTGAGAGTAAAGTGTGTGATAGTAGTATGAGTGAGAGAGTGTTATAAGCGATACCTCAAACCTGGTCCGGGATGGATATTTATAGCCGAGTAGTGAAGGAGGGTAATTGAGTGGCTAGACTGACAACGCGCAACCCTTTGCAGGTGTGTCAGCTTGTCGGTCACGGAGGTGAAGCCACGTCCCACTGCAGCTGTCAGTCTGTGTGCTAACGTTGCTTACGTGTGGGCTGACAGGCAACTGTCATTGGCGCCACTTGTTGTGAAGGTGTCAGTCCCACTTGCTCTGTGGATAGGATGCAGTGCCGGGCCGCATCGCTATCCGCGGTAACTGCGGTCATTTCCGCATCCTCTGCTTTGATGAAGATGTGTACGAGCTGCGGTGCCAGGCCACATCGCCGTATGCGGTAACCGTTGTTGTTACCTAGATCCCTTGTCGTTACAAAAATGTTTATAGGATGCGGTGTTGGACCGCATCGCTATTTGTAACATCCATTTTCATACACAAGGTAAGTCTTCTCATCACTTGACCGATTGGATTCGGTATCTGTGTTCGCGCATGCCCGCACGGACGCAGATAAGTCCTTGCTGGTGGGAGTATTTGATAAGGGTGATGGTCACTCACGACTGCTTTGGTGTGAGATTTGGGACCATACCCTTTCAAGTCCCCCAAGTCTAGTGTTGCTTACTCATGCAAGTTGAAGGTGGGAGGAATACTAGACTAGTTGGTCGAGTGGGTATTTGGGAAATCGGTTTAGAGAAGATTCTAGGCCTGACCGGTGGCTACTGCTTCAAGTAAATCAAGCTGGAGATCTGGTAGAGTCGTGTGACGTCTCTTCCGTACCGGTGAGCAAGTTCAGGCTGATGCTCTAACATCATCTGATGACTCTGGTAGTGTGCTCTACCTTTTTCTGATGTTATCGAGCATGATTGTCACCTGTTGATGTGCCGAACCAACCTTTGAAATGGTGACCGAAGATGAATATGAACTCTTTCTTGCTCGCAACTCTAGGTGTAACCTTTGCGGTTGCTGATGTAATACGAGAGTGTCGTGCTGCTGCTTTATGTTTATCAACTGGACATGTAATGATGATCCCTACTTTGTGGGGTGTTCGTTTTCGTCCAATTTAGCTCTCAAGTAACCGCACGTCCTTTGCGGTTACCTCGTTCCCATGCATCGTTGGCCATGTTTGGTCGAACAATGTGTGGGTCCGTCCCACATTGTTGGCCGTGTTTGGTCGAACGATGCGAATCGTTCAGATGAACGATGGTCAAATAAACATGGTCATAGGCATGTTAATGCCCACCATTGTTTATTCTATGCAGTCAGCTGGTTGGTAAACAAAGTCATAAGCAGACTTGTAAGATCATTGTTTGGCTTGTTGCTCAATGAGATCACCACGGATAGTTAGGAATCTGGGTGAAACTCGTCCGCATTCGTTTTGTAGCCACTTTCTTTCATCGGAAGTTAGGGAACAATTTTCCTTGAAGTAGCTTTGATCATCTGTGTGATGAGTTAGTCGTGGCTCTTCCGTAACTACCGTTTCCATATTCATGGGACGACCGCAACGACTCATGAGTGTCCGCGGTTTATAACAGAAGACTCGCTTTAAAAGAGGTTCGCACCGGATGTAGCTCTTGAAGGTTCAGGAGTCAAGGTTGCTGATGTGCGGTCGCTCACCATACCTGTCCTTTCCCTGTGGAGGAGCTGTTTCTTTCCCCTCTGTGGTTGTGAACCGGAATTGAGGGATTTGAAGCTTGAAGAAGCTTTAAGGTATGATGCTTTGCCTGTTCCCGCGGTGTGGTTATCGCAGTCCAAAGATCATTGCTGGTTCTGAGTATCTGACACACCTGTGCGGGCTCGTGTGTCTCATCTCCGCATATTCCACGTGTGGAAATGGAGATATGAAGATCTTGGTTGTCCCCCTTTATGTCACGGCCCCCGTGCCCGGTTTGACCCAGTCCAGGAGCCGCGGGACAGAAAACCCGTGGTATTTATGTTTACAGTGGAAGTCTTATCAGGATCGTTTTAAACTTGAAAATGCCCGAGTATTATTTATTTAATAATGCGGGATAAACCCCGTAATTTACAGTAGAGGAATCTCATAGGAATTCCCTTTTTATTTTACAAAACATGTTTATTTCTTTATTTAATTTGAGGCACTACTTCAAGCTTGGGAGTGCTCCGTAGCACTTGTACTTGATTCACAATAGGTCACCTGAAACATGTTGTAAAAATATTTTGTCAGCGGAGAAATACTGAGTGAATCATTCATTCTAAATAAAATGACACGTTGTTATAATTTACAGTATTAAGGGAGATTACAATGTTTATATGTCACCCAACTACCCACAATATTTGTCACTCGACTCGTTTCTGTGACTGTGGTCATATCACTGTTGGGTCCGTTCACCCAAAAGTGACGTATATCATGATTTAGGTACGCCCACCTAAACTGATAAAAACAATAGTAATGTGCACAATACCCCACATACCGGCTGTAATTGAAGACTACAAAAACTTAATCCCTGTAATTATAACTTTGGAAAATAATTTGAGGTATTGTAAAACAATTGATAAAAAGGGAATGACTCACATTGCAAGTTTAGACGGGCAGTGTTTAGCCTACTGATAAGCCGAATAACCTAGTTTAAACAATAATGCACACGAACCAGGTTAGTAACTAATATAGCATTTACGATAACTCACGAGATACAACCCTCACAACGAATGACAAAGTGCGATACTTAAATATCCAGTGGATTCGCAACGAATAACAGAGCATAGCCCAGATTTGGGCAATACCCAAATATCCTGTTGGAATCATGACGAATAACAAAGTATAACCCTAATGCGGGCAGCACTTAAACATCCATTGGATAGTTTCAATCGATCGGATATTTAATCGTAGCAGCGATCGAGTTAATACCCGGTATTGTGGCAGCACCTCGCTATTAATTGAATTTTCGTCTGTAGAGTAATGAGAATTCGTTTTTACGAAAATATTTTGACACCAGTGAACTGTGCATGCAACAGGCTATTTATAGCTTAAATTTGGGTTTGACGCGGCCCGCGTAAACCCATACATATATTTTACGCGGCCCGCGTGGCCGACTAGTCTAGGCATAGGGTTGATTGGTCACAAGTAGGTCCCCAGATGGTCAACACGTGGCCCCGGCATCCTTATCCGGTCAACCTTAAGTTGACGCGGCCCGCGTAAGGTTAGGCTAACCCTTACGCGGCCCGCCTAAAACCCAAATTCCTTGTTTTTCTTGATTTTTCAAGCTGGTTAGGGTTTTAGGGGTCCGGGTTTTCATGTATAGATAAGTTAGGGACATTTTTGAAGGTCCTTACACTTTACATAGTGTGTATATATATTTTTTTCTCTTTTTTGAGGGGGTATGTAAAAAATGACATGCGGTCTAAGTTGTGGCCCATAAAAACCGCATGCCGCGTACATGAGTTTTGTCTTCACTTGTTGCTTTCGTAAACGTTGTAAACCGCATGCGCGGGTTGGTAGAAGTTGGTGAGATTTAGCTGGCATGTGTTGAAATGAAAGGACGTTTGCACTGCCCAAGGTAATAAATGCACTGTAGCAGGAGTGCAAAAGGTAGTGTAATGTCAGGTACGTAGACGGCCACGCGCGCGTGATAACCGTCAGAGAAACCGTCACTTGACACGTGGCGACGCATGACGGGCTCCGAATTTGCACATCTATTCGGTTTCTATGATCGCATTAATTACGATGAGTATAAAAGGGGAAACCTTTTAGGGTTTCCCCTCACTTTTCGAAATTTCAAAAATTTTTCTGGTGAGAGAAAGCCATTTTCCTTGTCTTCTCGGATCAAAAGTTTGAGTATTCCGGTGAGATTTTCAGAGTTTCTTGTACTCGTTCGTTATTTTCTATTCTCAATGGCTGAACCTTCCAACCGTCGTCGCCGACGGCGACGGAGGAGGAGGAGGCTGAAGTGAACGCTCCTGGAAAGAACTTGCCGGTTTTGAGGTGGACGGAGTCGCCGTTCCAGACGTTGTTGACGAACATCCAAATGCCCGATGAATATGGGGCTAGATATCCCCAGGAGGGTGACACCGCCGGTGATGCTCCGGCGGGGTATGTCAACATGTTCGCCGACTTTTTTGGGGATTGTAATCTCCGGCTTCCCTTGACAGTTCTCGTGGTGGAAATATTGGAATATTACAAACTCCATATTTTTCAACTGAGTCCGTTAGGAATGATCCGAGTTCGAAGTTTTGAGTATACATTTCGTGCTCTAGGTATAGAGCCATCGGTAGGAGATTTTCGGCGTTTCTACTAGTTGACTGTGCAACTGGGTTTCTTTTCCTTCCGTCACCGAGACCATGCTCCCTAGTTGATGCTCCCACCCAAGGGCATGAATAAATGGAAGACAAAGTTCTTCTATGTTAAGGCTGTCACGATTACTGCGAAGCTGCAGTTTAGGAATGTGACGGGGACCATTATAACCGAGAATATTAGTATCCCCAAGGTAGAGACTATGGATTGGTTCCCACGGTTGCGTATCATTGGTTGGTTTAAGTTGGATAACAGGCAGTTGTGGGTGCTGCAGATGATGATTGGCAGGCTGGATAGGAAAGCGAGGCCTGTGCTGCGGGAAAAGAATGATGGTAAGTGTCTTTTCATTTGTTTGTTTATTTTGCCTTCCTGTTTGTGTTAATAATCGTCGTAGATGGGTTGGCAGTGGAAGCTCCTTTTTGGAGGATGTTTTGCCCCGACTTCGAGGGCAAGATTGACATAGTGAGATGCGGTGTGGGTGAGGAAGGATGGAACCGCACCATTATTAGTAACTTCTGGATGCCTGATGAAGCTGCGTTGAAGGCGTGTTGCCGGGGGCAAAGGTATAGTATTTTTTTTCTTTCTGTACTGTCCTTGAGTAACTTGTCTCTGATGACTGTTTTGTGATGAAACGCAGGACATCTTGGAGCCGGGGAGGCCCTGCTGCAACGGGTGTTCCAAAAGAGACTGCGTTGAAGTTTGGTGATAAGCGTCAGCGTAAAAAGAAGACGCACGAGGCAGTTTCTGTTCCCCCCTTGGTGCCAGAAGCAGCAAGTATCCTTCGTACTCATTTACGCAAATATGAAGATTACGTAGTGTGTCTGACACCCTTGAGGGTTTGGGTGTTCCAGGTGCTTCTGCGGGTGCGGGTGGATCGACTGCGGGCACTAAACCTGTTAATGATAAGAAACAGAATGCAACTGCCTCTGTTGCAGGTGGGGAAAAGGCTCCTAAGATTAGGAAAACCCGGGCGACTGTGGTCCAAAGCCAAAGCCTGTGGTCTCAACTGGTAAGCTGATAGCATGTTCTACAAGTTTTATTGTCGCAATTTATCAGATAGATGTTTTCTGCATTTGTAGAACCCCGTGAGGAACAGGTCCCCGTGTTTGCGACACCGCCTTCTTCACCGAAGGTGGTGGAGGTGGAAACCCAGAAGAAGGGTTGTGAAGACCCTTCTATTGAAGTGGTGAGCAGTGGAGATACTCCGCCATCTGTTCATACGGAGCAGGCTTCGAAGAAGGTCGCGGGTGAGACGATTTTCAGTACGTTGGATTCTTCCAACAATTTGATCGATCCGCATGATAATGGTGGTCAGAGGGGTGCGAAACCGACGTCCCCTGGTTTTGAAAAAACTTCTGGTTCTGTTGTCGCAGGCAAGGGAGTTGCGGATCAGCCTCCAATTCAACCGGGGTTTTGATTGAATTGGATTATTATTACCGTTCTTACGCGGAAGAGCGGAGTTTTGATTTCCATCGTCCCCCTTGGAATGTTTTTCAGGGGGATGATGTGTTGAATGATCCTTCTGCTTGCAGGGAGATTTTGAGGGGTTTGGGGACCCCTGTTGAGACTGCTCGGGCCCGCGGCTTAAGTCGCCAAAATTTGCAGGGCCAGCTTGCTTCCATGCTTGTTGGAAGCTCCATAATCGCGAATGCAATTATGGAAGACTATAATGTCTTAGCCCGCAGAGAAGAGGAAACCATTCGGCTGCGGGTTGAAGCTGAGGCGATGGTGAAGGCTGCTCGAGAGGGTGTGGAGCAGCTGGAGAGGGAAAAAGCTGCTTTCGAAAAGCTGAAGCAGACAGAAAGGTGGGCCGCATCCACTGGCCTTGAACAGGTTCGTACCCTTGCCAAATTGCTTTCTGACGAGTGCAAGCTTTGGAAGGAATCTTATGCTAGGGAGAATGAAAAGCTTTTCCGTGTTCACCAGGAGCTTAATAATCTTAAGGCAGTGAACGCTGCTTTGGTCAAGGAAAAGGCCGCAGCTGAAGCAGTTGCGAAAGAGGCTGAGACACGTGGTGTGACTGCGTTGAAGGAAGCGGAGGCGCGTGTTGCCAAAGTTCTCGTGGATGCGGATGCGGATGCTGACCACACCAAGCTAAACAAGGTTGTGGAGGAGCTCAAGGTATGAACTATGAATATACATGAATTGCCTTCTGTTCTGATTAGTATAGTGTATTGTCTACTTATACTTGTCTGTGCGTATTTCGAACAGGCGGAAGTGCAGAGCCGAGTAACTACCCTTGAGGAGGTGAGTTCCCGCACCACTGAGGCTGAGGCGTGGGCGTTGCAAGCTGAGGAAGTCAGAGATGGGTTGACCACCTCCTTGGGCCTAGTTACTGAGGGTCATGAGTGGATGCGTCTGCATAGTATCGGTCATGTAAGTACCTAGTGCCCTTTTTATCGTTGTGTTTGCCTTAGTAATCTTGTTATGCTCATGTGTTCAGATTGTGGAAACCATACTTGACGCACCTGAGAACGCTACTACAGTTGCTGAGATATACGAGCGTGCACGTCAGGCTGGGTTCAAGGCTGGTTACAAAAAGTGCCTTAGCGATGTGAACCCGTTCATTACTGGTAGATTTACTGATGAAAGATCGGGGTTCCACGGTGTAGATACCGAAGCTGCCTATGACGCTGCGGTCGATGCGTATAACAAACTTTCCATTCCCGCCCTTGATGATATTGAGAAATGTTTAGGAGCAGAAGATTATGTGGATCGTTTGCGCATGCTGTTTGACCCACCGGAGGAGGAGGAAGGCACTGGTGGTGCAACGGATGATGCAGGCACAAGTGGTGTAAAGGCAGACTACGTTGGGCCTGCGTGCCTTATTTTGCTTTCTTTTGATGTAAATGTCGGAGAAACTATGTAAAGCTTCTTCCTTAAGCACTGGATGGGTGTGTAAGTATTTTTTAATACAAGATTTATGTTTTGGCTCAAAGTATGCAAGTGTTTTTACTTTCTGCCTTTGTTTGAATGCGTGCGAGTTAATGTTATCTAAGGCCAATGTTTAAGGCTGTTGTAAATAACATTAAGTCAGAGTTTGCCATTTGCATGTCTAGGTGACATGCAAGTATGTTAATGTGTGACTCTGATGGTTATAGAGGGCGAGTGAGTCGACACCTTTCATCCCTCACGTTCCACTGGTTAGGGAATGCGTGAAGTAATGAGCATACTGTACACCATTGTCGTGTAAGTAGTAGTCAATTCCCTTTTTATCCCGTTAGGGCCTAGGAATTGTGTTTTGATTTGAAAAAACCATGAGCCACGCGTGGACGCATCCTGCCAGATACATCTCGATGTTTGAACTTGCTGACGTATTACAATATTTGTGTGTGGTTGCCACTTTGTATGGGTATCGCGAATGAAGATTTTGCCAATCTGTTTTTGTAGATACCGCAAAGTGGAACACGCAGTTGTAATAGAGAGGATAAACAATATTGCATTGAATATTTCGTTTATTTATTGATAAATGGCCTGCGGTGTCACACCCCCAAAATCCACACGCGGAGTACCACCGCTTGGGAGCGTGACTGACCAGGATCAAGCCATCAATCATATTGAACATAGCATAATATAAATAAGATAGTTCGTAAAACCCATTTCAATACAATTGATGTTCTAAACCAAACATAGTATCAATAGCGGAAGCGTAATAATGAAAATCCAAAGTAAAGTTATAAGTTCAATTGTTTAATATAATGTCTACGATCCGAATCCCATTCCCACCCTGGGAACCCCATGCCTTGGCTGTGTGAACTCACCTTGTTTTGCTCGGTATGTTAAACTATGTGCTCACGAATACTCAATCCCGTCCTATAGTATGCATGTGTATACAATCAGTTAAGTTCTCAAGGATTTCGCATGTAACATATGCAACGAAGTGTCTTTAAGCAATCATCATCATGCAACACATAATAGTTATAATTCACGTTTAACCAATTATGCATCATATGGCCGAGTCCTTGGTCAATTCTAGCGTAGTTAATCAATCACACACCTTATGGGTCATCAGGCTGAACAACAGTTGCATGATTTACCAATCTGATGAATATAATACAATTAACACTTAACAGGTTAAAGCATGTAATAACATATATTCAGTTTCAGTTAATCATCACACCAAGACAGACAAGTGTGGGGGGGGGGGCTTCCCCTGTTTAAAGGTCGGATAAGGAATCATGTCCCAAAACTCGGACATCACAAGGCAAGTAAAGCTCGGACATAGGGTCATGGGTTAAAAAGTCGGACCATAGATGGGCTCACAAAACTCGGACCCTTTCACACTTATAAAACTCGGACGGCATGTTATATCCATACATAAACTTCGGACCAAGTGTGGGGGGGGGCTTGATGCATGAAACTCGGACATGGGGTGTTTCATTTCAAAAGTTCGGACAACCCAAACCCTTGTTCAAAAGTCGGACCCCTCCCCTTCATGAATAAAAGTCAGACCCCTTACCTTAACCTTTAAAGGTCGGACAAGGAAACCCAACAAAACTCAGACCTTGTGAGGGTTTTTAAAAGTCGGAACCTTTTGTTGTTTTCACATGAAACTCGGACAACACAATATGTTTAAGGTCGGACCTTAATTTCCTTATCAAAGTTCGGAGTTCATTGTGTTATACTAAAACTCAGACTATTTCATTCAATGTTCGGACTAACATATCAAATCAAACTCAGACAAATCACAATCGCAATCGGAACAGTTACACACACACATTCAACAGTTACGTTCTTATAGTTCATATGATCTAGAAACCCTAATTCATGTATACAGGGTGTAGATTTCATAAACAATCAATTAACGATTACCACAATCATTCGGTGAACAATCTTATTGCCAATCATTCATCATATCACAATAATCAACATCAATTGAAAGCACAGAGCCATCATATGATAAACTAGGGTTTTCAAGAATTACAAGAATCATGGATTAATAACAATCAAACAATCAATAAACAATGATTAACAATTACCTTGTGTTGATCCTAGAGAAAGAGAGGAATTAAACTTGTGATGTCTTGCCAATGATTTGGTGATGATTGCCAGAGAATTGTGAACTACGTGCTTGGATTTTTGTGTGTGTGGTTTAGTGAAGGATTAGGGTTAAGTATAATTAAATTTTCACCAATTACTCAATACACCCTGAATAATTATATTTTACACAAGCATACCATCTTACAAGCATTTCACAGTTTCACCACCAAGTTCACATAATTGCCAAGTCTATCACAATTAATCAAACAACCATGCACAATCACACAATACGATTTATTGCATCAAAACGTATACCATTCCATAGCAATCAATTGTGCAAATAATTAACTACACGAACAATGAACGTGCAATAAATGCGAAATAGAAATCTTGGAAATTCGAGTTGTCACATTATCCCCAACTTAAAAGAAATTTCGTCCCGAAATTTGGTACGCACTCACTGAGGAAGCTAGGTAAGCTGTATCGTTCACTGGTTTTCCTGGGGTGTCACATTATCCCCCCGTTGATTTGGAATTTCGTCCCGAAATTCAGTAGTAGTAGCTTCAGCCTCAGTAGTGGTTGCATTGGTTCCGAATAACTGGGGGTACTTTTCTTTCATTTGGTCTTCGCGTTCCCAGGTGTACTCTGGGCCACGTCGGGAGTTCCAACGAACTCGAACAAGAGGGATTCTCTTGCTTTTGAGGACCTTAACATCCCGGTCCGTGATTTCAACTGGCTCTTCGACGAACTGCAACCGCTCGTCGATAGTGAGTTCCTTAAAAGGAACTATGAGGGTCTCATCTGACAGGCACTTCTTCAGATTCGACACGTGAAATACATTGTGAACTGCACCGAGTTCAGCTGGTAGGTTTAGCTTGTAGGCCACTTTGCCTATTTTCTCAATGATCTCGAACGGTCCAACATACCGTGGATTGAGCTTGCCTCGTTTACCAAATTGAACCACACCCTTCCAGGGTGAGACTTTTAGTAAAACCCGGTCCCCGACCTGAAATTCCAACGGTTTCCTACGCTTATCCGCGTATGCTTTCTGACGGTCGCGTGCTGCCGCCATGCGTTGTCGTATTTGTGCAATCTTTTCTGTGGCGTCCACTACAATCTCTGGACCCGTGATCTGACTATCCCCCACCTCTGCCCAATAGAGAGGTGACCGGCATTTACGTCCGTACAATGCCTCGAATGGAGCGGCTTGTATGCTGGTGTGATAACTGTTATTATACGAAAACTCCACCAAAGGGAGATGCTTTTCCCAGCCGTTGCCGAAATCAATGACACATGCCCGAAGCATGTCTTCAAGAGTCTGGATCGTTCGCTCAGACTGCCCATCCGTCTGAGGATGATACGCTGTGCTCATGTCTAACCGTGAGCAGAAAGATTTGTGCATCGCTTGCCATAGCTCTGACGTGAATCGTGCATCCCGATCCGAAATGATGGAGGTGGGCACCCCGTGCCTCGAAACAACTTCTTTAAGATAGATGTCTGCGAGAGTGGAGAACTTATCCGTTTCCTTTATAGCCAGGAAGTGTGCAGACTTGGTGAGTCGATCCACGATCACCCATATGGTATCATTCCCACGCTGGGATCTGGGTAGGCCTGTTACAAAATCCATGGAAATTTCTTCCCATTTCCACTGTGGTATTCTGGGTTGCTGAAGTAGACCTGCGGGTTTCTGATATTCAACCTTGACTCTTGCACAGGTCAAGCACTTGCCAACATAGGTGGCGATGTGGGCCTTCATGCTAGGCCACCAATAAGTAGTTTTGATGTCGTGGTACATTTTGTCCGACCCTGGATGTACCGAGTAGCGAGACTTGTGTGCTTCGTCCATCACAAGCTCTCGTAAACCGCCATAAAGTGGGACCCAAATACGCCCCGTTACATAGTAGGCGCCGTCTTCCTTTTGTTCCATTTGTTGCCTTGAACCGCGTAAGGCTTCAGCCATGACGTTTTCGGGTTTCAATGCTTCTATCTGAGCAGCTCGTATCTGTGCAGGAAGACTGGACTGAATAGTGAGTTGCAAAGCTCGTACGCGCCTAGGTAGAGTGTCTTTCCGACTGAGGGCGTCAGCCACAACATTGGCCTTGCCTGGATGATACTTGATGGCGCATTCGTAGTCGTTCAGTAGTTCAACCCATCTCCGTTGACGCATGTTCAAATCCTTTTGCTTAAGAATATGCTCGAGACTCCTGTGATCGGTGTAAATCGTGCACCTGGTACCGTACAGGTAGTGTCGCCATATCTTAAGCGCGAAAACAACAGCTCCCAGCTCTAAATCGTGCGTCGTGTAGTTCCGTTCATGAATCTTGAGTTGCCGCGAAGCGTAAGCAATAACCTTATCCCGTTGCATCAATACGCAACCAAGACCCTGTATCGATGCGTCACAATAAACCACGAAGTCATCTGTGCCCTCCGGCAATGAGAGAATAGGTGCACTGCAAAGCCTATCCTTTAGGTACTGAAAAGCGGTCTCTTATGAAACTCCCCAACGGTAGGTGACACCTTTCTGTGTCAGCATAGTAAGCGGCTGCGCGATCTTCGAAAAGTCTTTAATGAATCGTCTGTAATACCCCGCCAAACCCAAGAATTGGCGTATTTCCGTCGGTGTACGCGGTGCAGGCCAGTTCTTGATCGAATCCACCTTGGATGGATCGACATGAATCCCATCCCTATTCACCACATGGCCTAAGAAGTGGACTTCACGAAGCCAGAAGTCACATTTTGAAAACTTTGCGTACAGTTGTTCCTTTCGAAGAAGTTCCAAGATAAGTCGTAAGTGCTGCTCGTGTTCCTCCTGACCCTTGGAGTAGATCAGAATGTCGTTGATAAAGACAATGACGAACTTGTCAAGATAGGGTTTGCACACCCTGTTCATAAGATCCATGAATACTGCAGGCGCGTTCGTAAGCCCGAATGGCATGACAAGAAACTCGTAGTGGCCGTAGCGAGTTCTGAATGCAGTTTTAGAGACGTCCTCATCCCGGACTCTCAGCTGATGGTAACCTGACCTCAAGTCTATCTTGGAGTAATAACACGACCCTTGCAACTGGTCGAATAGGTCGTCTATACGTGTAAGAGGATAGCGGTTCTTCACCGTCACTTTGTTGAGTTCACGGTAGTCGATGCACATTCTGAACGTACCGTCTTTCTTCTTCACAAATAACACTGGAGCTCCCCAAGGCGAAGAGCTTGGACGAATAAAGCCCTTTTCCAAGAGCTCTTGTAGTTGCTTTGATAGTTCTTCTAGCTCGGTTGGAGCTAAACGATACGGTGCACGGGCTATTGGTGCTGCTCCAGGAGCTAACTCAATCTGGAATTCGACTTGACGATGAGGCGGTAAACCGGGTAAATCTTCAGGAAACACCTGAGGAAATTCGCGTACAACTGGAATATCCTCTATTCTCTTCTCTTTTGTCGATGCATCTGTAACAAGTGCCAAGATAGCCGTATGACCCTTTCGTAAACATTTCTGAGCCTTCAAGAAAGAGATGATGCCAACCACAGCACCACTCTTGTCGCCTTGAACTTCGAGAGGTTCCTTTCCCGTACGAGGAATACGAATGATCTTCTCCTTACATAGAATCTCTGCCTGCTGCTTGGATAACCAATCCATGCCGATAACGATGTCGAAACTACCCAGAACTAATGGAATAAGATCAATCGAGAAGGTCTGACCAGCTAAAACAATGCTACAACCCTTGATTATGTGCGCGGCTTCTACACTCTTACCATTTGCTAGTTCTACGACATGTTTGGTGTTTAGGGGTGTTGGTGTTCGTTTTAACAATTTACTCATTTTTAAGGACATATAACTTGTATCAGCACCCGAATCAAATAAGACAGTAACATAGATATCGTCGAGAAGAAACTTACCCATAACCACATTGGGATCATTCATGGCGCCGCCCCGACCCAACACAAAAGCACGACCCCGAGCTTCGTTGCCATTGTTGTTGTTGTTTCCCCCGTTGTTGTTGTTCCCGTTGCCCTGGTTATTGTTGTTGTTGCGATTCTGGTTCTGGTTCAACTGAGGGCAATCACGTTTGTAGTGGCCTTCAGCCCCACACTGGAAACATCCCCGGTTTCCACGCTGTGGCTGCTGGTGCTGGTTCTGTGGAGCTGGCGGTGGGTGATGCTGATTCTGATTTGCTGGCCGTGAGCTTCTACAATCCTTAGCCTCATGACCCATCTTGAGGCATCTTTGACAACGTTCCCTGCGACATCTTCCGCTGTGGTGTCTGTTGCACTTATTACACAGTGGGTGAATTCCCCGATATCCACCCTGCCCCTGACTGCCAGATGATTGCTGACTCGGATTCTGGTAGTCATTTGTCTTGCGCTGCTGACACTGAACAGAAACTGATCCCTTGCTGGAATCCCCATCCCATTTTCTCTTGTTTTCACTGGGAGTAGCAAGTGTAGTAGAAGCAGTAGAGGTAGCAGTAGCGCTGATACGTTTAGGCAGTCTATTCTGATCCACTGCCTGATCTGTGATGCGATGAGCGAGGCGCTGAATAGCCTGAATATTGTCAAGATTAGCCGATGTTACGTGGCTCTGGATTTCTGACGCCAAACCCTTGAGATACAACTCAATACGCTTGTATGGAGGGTCCACCATAGTTGGGCATAGCACGACCAGTTCATTCGACCTCTTAGTATAAGCTTCAATCTCTGACCCAACCATTTTCAAGTGATACAGTTCATCTTCCAGCTTGTGAATGTCTTCACGAGTGCAGTATTCCCTTTTGATCAATTCCTTGAAATCATTCCAAGGGGTGGCGTTAGCAGCTGCCAACCCGAGGATCTGTACTTGCGCGTTCCACCAAGTCAACGCGATTCCTTCCAAAGTACCAGTGGCGTACTTAACCCTGCGAGCCTCAGGGCATTCACACATTTCGAACACAGATTCTAGCTTCTCAAACCAATGGAGGAGTCCCACTGCCCCCTCGGTGCCACTGAAAGTACTTGGACGACAGTCCATGAAGTTCTTGAATGTGCAGACGGGCTGCTGAGCGTGTTGACCTATTGTGTACGAATAGGACAAGGTTAATCACAAGAGTTAATGTAGGATCTAAAGATCCTAGTGTGTGTCTATACTGCAGGGTATACTACCTGCTTGAGCAGCTGCAAGTGCCGCAGCAACTTGAGCTTGAACGAGAGCCTCTAGCTGGGCTTGAGTCATGTTAATTCATCCAGACATGATCTTCATAGCAAATGCAACATGAGTTAGAGAGGTTCGCGAATAGAGCGATGACAGAAGAGTGTAAGCACATAGATGTTCTTAAGCAATAACAGGTAGTGAGCAAAGTAATGTAAGCATACTTCGAGCAAAGTTCTATGCTATTCTAGCAAGCAGGTAATAAACATAAACCTTATTACCTAGGATGTCGAGTCTTGCACGTGGAGCGAAGCATCGTTGTGGATCGTTGAGAGCACTGTTCTGGTTATAGTCTGGTTTTAATAAAAACGTTTTCCCATATTAAAACCAAGTTCTCTATAACCAATGGCTCTGATACCAATCTGTCACACCCCCAAAATCCACACGCGGAGTACCACCGCTTGGGAGCGTGACTGACCAGGATCAAGCCATCAATCATATTGAACATAGCATAATATAAATAAGATAGTTCGTAAAACCCATTTCAATACAATTGATGTTCTAAACCAAACATAGTATCAATAGCGGAAGTGTAATAATGAAAATCCAAAGTAAAGTTATAAGTTCAATTGTTTAATATAATGTCTACGATCCGAATCCCATTCCCACCCTGGGAACCCCATGCCTTGGCTGTGTGAACTCACCTTGGTTTGCTCGGTATGTTAAACTATGTGCTCACGAATACTCAATCCCGTCCTATAGTATGCATGTGTATACAATCAGTTAAGTTCTCAAGGATTTCGCACGTAACATATGCAACGAAGTGTCTTTAAGCAATCATCATCATGCAACACATAACAGTTATAATTCACGTTTAACCAATTATGCATCATATGGCCGAGTCCTTGGTCAATTCTAGCGTAGTTAATCAATCACACACCTTATGGGTCATCAGGCTGAACAACAGTTGCATGATTTACCAATCTGATGAATATAATACAATTAACACTTTACAGGTTAAAGCATGTAATAACATATATTCAGTTTCAGTTAATCATCACACCAAGACAGACAAGTGTGGGGGGGGGGGGGGGGCTTCCCCTGTTTAAAGGTCGGATAAGGAATCATGTCCCAAAACTCGGACATCACAAGGCAAGTAAAGCTCGGACATAGGGTCATGGGTTAAAAAGTCGGACCATAGATGGGCTCACAAAACTCGGACCCTTTCACACTTATAAAACTCGGACGGCATGTTATATCCATACATAAACTTCGGACCAAGTGTGGGGGGGGGGGGCTTGATGCATGAAACTCAGACATGGGGTGTTTCATTTCAAAAGCTCGGACAACCCAAACCCTTGTTCAAAAGTCGGACCCCTCCCCTTCATGAATAAAAGTCGGACCCCTTACCTTAACCTTTAAAGGTCGGACAAGGAAACCCAACAAAACTCGGACCTTGTGAGGGTTTTTAAAAGTCGGAACCTTTTGTTGTTTTCACATGAAACTCAGACAACACAATATGTTTAAGGTCGAACCTTAATTTCCTTATCAAAGTTCGGAGTTCATTGTGTTATACTAAAACTCAGACTATTTCATTCAATGTTCGGACTAACATATCAAATCAAACTCAGACAAATCACAATCGCAATCGGAACAGTTACACACACATATTCAACAGTTACGTTCTTATAGTTCATATGATCTAGAAACCCTAATTCATGTATACAGGGTGTAGATTTCATAAACAATCAATTAACGATTACCACAATCATTCGGTGAACAATCTTATTGCCAATCATTCATCATATCACAATAATCAACATCAATTGAAAGCACAGAGCCATCATATGATAAACTAGGGTTTTCAAGAATTACAAGAATCATGGATTAATAACAATCAAACAATCAATAAACAATGATTAACAATTACCTTGTGTTGATCCTAGAGAAAGAGAGGAATCAAACTTGTGATGTCTTGCCAATGATTTGGTGATGATTGCCAGAGAATTGTGAACTACGTGCTTGGATTTTTGTGTGTGTGGTTTAGTGAAGGATTAGGGTTAAGTATAATTAAATTTTCACCAATTACTCAATACACCCTGAATAATTATATTTTACACAAGCATACCATCTTACAAGCATTTCATAGTTTCACCACCAAGTTCACATAATTGCCAAGTCTATCACAATTAATCAAACAACCATGCACAATCACACAATACGATTTATTGCATCAAAACGTATACCATTCCATAGCAATCAATTGTGCAAATAATTAACTACACGAACAATGAACGTGCAATAAATGCGAAATAGAAATCTTGGAAATTCGAGTTGTCACATTATCCCCAACTTAAAAGAAATTTCGTCCCGAAATTTGGTACGCACTCACTGAGGAAGCTAGGTAAGCTGTATCGTTCACTGGTTTTCCTGGGGTGTCACATGCGGGCCAGTAGGTTACATAGAAAATGTAAAATGCAGCTTACATGTAGCAGCGTCGAAGCTGCTATGCGTTCCATGTTTTTGCGATAGGGTCCCCTTCTAACGTTTGCAGTTTGTACGCGCCTTTGCCCAAAACCTCTTGGATGAGATAGGGGCCTTCCCATTTGGGGGCAAGTTTCCCTGGGCGTTCTGCGTTAGAAGCCTCATTGTTGCGAAGGACATAATCTCCCGGATTGAATATGCAAGTGCGGACGCGCGCGTTGTAGTATTTTTCAAGTTTTGTTTTGTACTTAGGCTCGTTGATTGCTACGTTTTCTCGCCTTTCTTCTAAAAGGTCTAAGTCAAGCCTGCGATCGTCGCCGTTGTCAATTTTGTTGACGGCCAACATTCTAGGTGAAGGGAGGCCGAGATTGCCTGGGATCACCGCCTCAGAGCCATAGACTAGGCTGAAGGGTGTCTCACCATGGCTTGTCTTCGAGTTGGTCCTATGCGCCCATAGGATACTTGGAAGTTCATCGACCCAGCCGTGTCTGGCTGTTCCCAACCATGCTTTTATGCATTCGACTAAACTTTTATTGATGCTTTCAACCTGGCCATTCCCTTGCGGATGCGCCACTGAAGAGAGGACGTGTTTAATGTTTAGTTCTTTCAACCAGTTTTGGAAATCATCGGCAGCGAAGTTGGTGCCGTTATCGATTACGATGCACATTGGTAGACCGAAACAGCAGATGATGTGTTCCCAGACAAATTTTCTTGTTATCATAGCGGTGGTAGAGGCTAGCGGTTTTGCTTTTACCCATTTGGTGAAGTAGTCGACGACCACTATGATAAATTTCACCGCACCTGGTGCGTCTGGAAAAAGTCCCACCACGTCGATTGCCCATTTTTGGGAAGGCAATGCGGTGGTGACAGGGATCAGGTTGTTCTTTGGGCGCAACGTTTTTGGTGCATGTCATTGACAATTGAAACACTTGCGCAAGATCTTAACCGCGTCCAGGTGCATGTCAGGCCAGTAATACCCAGCGTTCATGATTTTGGACACTACCATGTGTGGGTCCGCGTGTATGCCACATATTCCTTCATGTATATCTCTGACAAGATATGTGGCATCTTGAGGGTCAACGCATCGTAAGAGTGGCCCTAAGTATAACTTGCGGTATAAGATACCGTCTGCCATTTGATAGTGACACGCCTTGTACTGTAGTTTGCGTGCCTTTACTTTACTCTCAGGGGTGATACCAGATTGTAGGTATCTTATAATTGGTTTCATCCAAGACGCTATACCGTATTGGATGACATTGACTTGGCGCAGGGGTACTGAAGGATTTTGCAGGATCTCAATACGTATTTCCTTTGCCAAGTGTTGGAAGCTGGTGGATGCAAGTTTTGAAAGTGCATCCGCGGGTTTGTTTTCACTCCTGTTAATATGGCGAATGTTGAAGGAGGTGAACCGTGATGTCAGTTGCTTGGCTTGTTCGAGATAGAGGATCATGATATCCCCTTTCGCGGTGTAGTCACCGCGGACTTGCCCCGCAACTCGTAATGAGTCGACGTGCGCTTCCAAATGTTGTACGCCGAGCTTGACTGCCAAGCGTAGCCCTGCGACTAAATCCTCGTACTCTGCCTCGTTGTTTGTACTTTTAAAATCGATGCGGGTGGCGTAGGTAAGCTCTTGGCCATCAGGGCTGACGTGTCGCAGACCTGCACCCGCACCATTCTCGTTTGATGCACCATCGGTATATAGTGCCCAGATGTCTGATGGGGACGATGGAGGTGTAGGATTTTGTCCGTCTTCGCATTCTTGGATGCGATTTGCCGGTACTTCCGCGGCGAAGTCAGCTAAAACCTGGCCTTTGATTACTAGGTGGGGCTTATAAATCAAGGTGTGCGCACCCAGTTCAATGGCCCATTTGGCAAGTCGTCCAGAGATTTCGGGCTTGGAGAAGATTTGCCCGATCCTGTAGTTGGTTAACACGATGATGACGTGATCTGCAAAGTAATGGCGTAGCCGTCTGGATGCATGTACCAGCACGAGTAACAACTTCTCCATGATGGAGTATCTTATCTCTGGATCGTTGAGCATTTTGCTGACATAATAGATTGGTGTTTGGACCCCTCTCTCTCCACTATGAGTACCGCGCCCACCGCGTTGTTCGGCGGACAAGTACAGGATGAGTGGTTCTTTTTGGTGTGGTGCAGTGAGAGTTGGGAGTTGGATCAAACACTCTTTCATTTCCCGGAAAGCGTTCTCTGCCTCTGCGGTCCATTGAAACTGTTCCTTCTTTAGGCAGTTGCGCAAAGTACTGATAAAGGGATAAGATTTAGCGACGTGGTTGGCTAAGAATCTGTTTAACGCGGCTAGCCGGCCGGCTATTCGTTGCATCTCTTTATCGTGGAAGGCGATGACATGCTCTCGATCGCCTGGACATTCTCCAGGTTGACCTTGAATCCATCTTTTGTGACGATAAATCCAAGAAACTTTCATTCCTCCATTCCAAACGAGCATTTCCCTGGGTTGAGCTTCATGTTAACGCTTCGCAGAGTTTGGAATGTTTTTTCGATATCTTGGAGCATGGTATCCTCCTCCATGCCCATGACGACTAAGTCGTCCATGTAGATCTCGACACTCTTGCTGATTTGATCGTCAAAAGTGTCATTCATCAGTTTTTGATAGGTTGCGCCCGCATTGCGCAACCCAAATGGCATTTTTGTGTAGCAGTAATTTCCGGTAGGGGTACGGAATGTCGTTTTGTCTTCATCCTCGATTGCCATCTGTACTTGGTGATAGCCTTTTTAACAATCGAGGAAACACTTCCATCAGAATAGGGCGAGGTTGTCGACTTTCTCGTCGATCTCCGGAAGTGAATAGCAATCTTTGGGGCAGGCTTTGTTGAGGTCTTTATAGTCAACGCACATGCGCCAGCCCCCAGTCGCTTTTTCTACCATGACAGGGTTGGATAACCAAGTCTGGTATTTGACTTCCCGCAGGATGCCTGCGGAGAGCAGTTCTTTGACCTGCTCGTTCATCACCTCGTTCTTTACGGATCCAAGGTGGCGTTGGCCTTGGGTCACGGGCTTGATACCTGGTAGGGTATTCAAGAAGTGTTGCGCGACTTCGCATGGTACACCTGTCATGTCGGCGGGTGTCTATGCGAAGATGTCTTGATTTCTGAAGAGAAGTTGTTTCAGGAGCGCTCTTGTGCTATTAGACAAGGCGTGACCCAACATCACCGACTGTTCGGGGTACCTTGCATTAAGTACCCATTTCTCGGGTGCGGTGTTGGGGTTCAACCTTGTCGTTTTGGTTGCACGCAGTTCGTCCGTCGACATTACTTCTCTGCGGGCATAAATTATCGCGATCCCCGTTTCGGTTGGAAAACCTATAGCAGAGTGGGGAACGGACATTATCATGTTAAAATCGCCCTGTGATTCTCTCCCGAGAAGTACGTCGTATAGGGAGGTGTGGGGTAAAACCATGAAGTTTACCTCCTCGACCCGCGTGTGCTTACCGTTGGTAAGGCGCACGGGGAATGTGATTTGGCCTAGAGAGAACACTGTTTCCCCCGAGAATCCGGCCAATGGGTAGTCTATCGTCTGCAATCGATCTTCATCTTCTTGATCGAATTGGTTGAAACATTGCTCATAGATAATATCGGAAGTACTGCCCGGGTTGATAAATAGACGCTCAGTGCAGTAATGAGCTAGGTAGCCGGTGATGACGACGGCGCGCCTGTCACGCGGTCCGCCTCGGACTCTCGGGAAAATGACTTGTTCGTCTTGCCAGTCGTCATCCCCTCTTTTTGCCGCTTTGCGCGGCCTTCCACGACCCCCATTGTTCATATGGGTGGTGGCCACATACATGGCTTTTTTTCCTGTGGAGGTGCCCTCGTCGTTGGGGGTAATGCGCTTAGTTTATTTCTGTGCGGCTGACAACAAGTGTTGTAGCTTCCCCTCTTTTAGGGCTTGCTCAATCTCCAATCAGAGACTGATGCAATTGTTGGTAGAATGGCTCGAGTCTTTATAATATTCACAGTAAAGGGTCAAATCTTGGCCCTTCTTGGACTTCATAGGTTGGGCCGGTCGCAAGAACTGAGCTTCTGTTTGAAGGACCTCTCTTGGCGACTTCGTGAGTTCGGTCCAATTGCGGTCCCGAGACTCCTTCTTGGATGCCCGCTGATCTCGCTGGGCATTAATAGTGTCCCTCGCGTCGGGCTGATGCCCGCGTGGGGTGTATGGTTTGGAATCGTTGCCTTGATTCCATGTGTCCCGGTTGTGCTTGTTGTTGTTGCGCTTGACCTCTTGGCGGGAGGATTGGCCTTCCTTCTGGCGGCGGCTTTTGCCAGTGTGCGGTTTGAGAGACCGCGTGGTCTGGGCATACGTCTTGACTGCTGCCATGACGTCGTCCCATTTCTTTGGCAAACCTTCCTTGCCCGAGATTGTCATAATTATTTCGTCATGATTGACCGCTCGAAGGAAATGGTTGCGGGCCATTTGGTCTGCTACCCCGCCAATTTCGAGGCATCATTTATTGTAGCGGATGACGAAAGCCTCCAAACTTTCGTTCTCTCCGCGCCAGATGTTCATGACGTCCAACAGATCACGCTTGTGACGTCTTTGCTGGCTGAAGTGTGCATGAAATTTTTCTTGCAATTATACGAATGAGGCCAGTGATCCTACTGGCAAAGAATCAAACCAGGCCCTCGCTAGTCCGGTGAGGGTCTGGGGGAAGAAATGGCACCAGCTGGCTTCGTCCCAACGACCCATGCAGCTAGCCCCGGTAAAGATATTCATATGGTCGTGAGGGTCTGACGAACCATTGTATTTTCCCACTGTAAGTGGGAGTTTGCTCGTGGTGAGTGGGGCTTGGGCGATCTCCGATATGAATTTGGAGTTTTCGACCGTGGACTTTGGCCTATAGGGTTAGGCTTGATTGTGCTTTGCAGCGCGATCGTATACGGTGCGGGGTTGTGTGGGGGGAACGTAATTGTATTCTCCTGGTCGGCTATCAGCTGAATGAGAGTCCCCACAGTAGGTGTGGTCGTCTGGGTCGGTGCGGTCGTACCCCTCGTTGTGGGGGTGCGGCCTCAGACGGCTATGTATGCCGGACCCTCGGCGAATAGTTGACTGGGCCGATTTTCGCCATGTGGGCCCAGGCGGTCATGTACTTGTCCCCTATCCCGGGACCCATATGTGGAGTTGTCCTCACGGAGTGTGTGGATGGTACAGTAGGAGGATCCGCGTGCATCGCCCCTATCCCGAGAAGCGGGATGTGTGGGCGCCCTACCCTCGTATTGCAAGATACGAGCCGCAGGTGTGTATGGTGCGGGGGTGGGCTCTCCAGGTGTTTGCGCATCTGCGAAAGATTTGTTGTAGGCTGAGGCGAGGCCGGTCTGTTATTGGAAATACCAGGTATGGATCCAAACCTGGGGGCAGTACAGAAGCGTAATGTGAAAAGTCTGGAATGAACATGGGGGAGCGCCCCCCCTGTGCGGATGTGCCAACGTGGCCGATCTATTGGGCTGGGGGAGTGGTCCCCGTCGGTCCCAAGTTTTTGAGGTTGAGGTTTTCCCCGGTAGCATTATTTTGACGATCAGACATGATCTTCAAGAAAGACAGAGATGGAAATAAGTGCTAAGAGTAGCTGTGGGCACCAATGATGAAATAGTGGTTAACCAAGGGAGGTTAATTCACTGGTCTCGTCAAGTAGGGTTAATCCCTTCTTTCTGAGGATCGGTGGCTGGATCGTCCGCTGATCTGTCTCCTGCACAAGGAAAAACATACCGTGACTCGTAACAAGGAGGATGAGGGTGGGGGTGCTCCTTGTTACCACTCTCCAGCATGAGAATCAGTAAATTGCTTGAGTGCAAAGTGTGTGATAGTAGTATGAGTGAGAGAGTTTGATAAGCGATACCTCAAACCTGGTCCGGGATGAGTATTTATAGCCGAGGAGTGAAGGAGGGTAATTGAGTGGCTAGACTGACAACGCCCAGCCCTTTGCAGGTGTGTCAGGCTTGTCGGTCACGGAGGTGACGCCACGACCCACTGCACCTGTCAGTCTGTGTGCCAGCGTTGCTTATGTGTGGGCTGACAGGCAACTATCATTGGCGCCACTTGCTGTGAAGGTGTCAGTCCCCTTTGCTCTGTGGATAGGATGTAGTGCCGGGCCGCATCGCCATCCGCGGTAACTTCGGTCATTTCCGCATCCTCTGCTTTGATGAAGATGTGTACGAGATGCAGTGCCAGGCCGCATCGCCATATGCGGTAACCGTTGTTGTTACCTAGATCCCTTGTCGTGACAAAAATGTTTATAGGAAGCGGTGTTGGACCGCATCGCTAATTGTAACATCCATTTTCATGCACAAGGTAAGTCTTCTCATCACTTGACTGATTGGATTCGTGTCACACCCCAACCGATGGCGGAATCATCGGGGCATGGCACTGAGCAAAACAGATTGTCCAGAAGTTTCCATAACAATTATTATCACTATTCAGTTTAAATAACACGTCCCATACCGTGTCCCAAATAACAAACAAATTATTACAGACAACATCTAGCCAAATATTCTGTTCCGACAACTCAGATTTAAATAAGACAAATAAATATTGTTCAAATGCTCCTAAAGACCCAGCCTGACAAGATCTACATACAACTATGCTCTAGTTGCTTTTTCCTGACAGACAACTATTTGTTGGGGGCCTTGACGTGTGCGCGACTATACATATTTTTACAATGAAATTACACACGATTTGGTTTTAAATTTATAAAAGTGATTATTACTTTTACATCAAAACACACACGAAAGAGGCAAGTGTACCCCGTCATATATGTAGTAGAGTATCGGTAAGAACCAAGTATCGATCCACGGAAATGGGCGGAGAAATAATACTAAACCTTTGTCACTATACTACCGGTAAAAACATAAGTTGTTTGGTTTTTTTTAATTAAATTAAAGTAGGCATAAACGAATATTTATAAAACATAGTAGATTATATATAAATAGCCTTGCTTAATACACAACCAAAGCATGTTAACTAAGTCAGTTTTGGCACTAGAAGCATTCGGTCAATTTTCCAATTTAAGACAATTAGTATCCCTTTCGGGAATCCTAACATGACAATCACGGGAAAGTTAAAACGATAAACACACTTTAACCACCTAAAATTGTTCTTTAACGTGCAATTGATTAATGTCTACAAAAATCTCCTAAAAATAAGTTAGTCATCCGTTAGGAGTTTTCTAACCTCACTTAATCAAGGAAAGCGACACCGATAAACACAATGCAACCACCGAGACAAGCATAAACTAGATTAAATCACAACCAAGTTCATTTTACAAATCTTGCACATAAATTCACTAAGATAGCAATTTTGGCCGAAACTACTAACTAAGCTAACAAATCATGGCAGGAATTCATAACAACACCATCTAACCCGTTAGAGTCCTTCCGTGAGGGCAAGCTTTCTTGATTAACAATAATTACATTTTATTAAACCACTAACCATTTCTAGTATCATGGTGCCCACATTTTAACCAAGTTAAACTAGTTAACCAAATTAAAAGTTTACTAATACATGATTAATTAAGCTTCATTTTTCAACTATCTTAACTAACCAAGCACCAATCATCCAACACAATTACTTATAATCAAGAAATCAATATCAATAACAAGGTTGCAAACTAATCATCAAAGATAATCATAGAAAATACTTCAAAATGTCATTACAAACAAAGATTAACATACTAAGGGCTATAATCAAGCAAGGGATTGTTGCGTTTTTGCCCAAAGGCTTACATTAATACATACTAATCAGTCTAAATGCTTGAAACATAACAAAATTATGGAAAGATTTGAGAAACCAAACCATAAACAAGCATAAGAATGAGAATCCGGATAGTAAACGAGCTAAACCGGGCAATGTGGCTTGAATCCGGGTGACTGCAGAAGCCTTCGGAGCCTCAAAATCGCCTGCAAAGCTCTCCAAAATTCCAGAGTTACTAACAGAATGTTTCTATTCTGTTTTTATGTTTTTTCGATGTCGCACGGTCGTGCACGGATCGCACGACCGTGCACTTTAAGCAATTATTGGTGGTGGTCCACCATACTGCATGATGTCATCCGATCGTTGACCGGATTCGATATCGCACGACCATTCTTCATATAGCACGGTCGTTCATTACCGAGGTTCTTGTTGCACGCCTGGTCGCACTGGTCGTTAAGTTCCGAGGTTGGCTTGATCATCGGATCCGCACGGGGTGCAAGATCTGGAACGACCGTGCATTCCCGGGTTGGCCTTCAATGCCCTGCACGCGGAGTTGCACCCTCGTTCACTGCCGGGCCTTTCATGGGTTATCGGAGATGCACGGTCGTGCATCAGGTCGCACGACCGTTCCACACGCCCAGGTCAGTTTTTCTAACAGAAGGTTCGCAGCTTCGTCGTTTTGTCCGGAAAGTCCTCGTTTTTGCTATCATCTTGTCTGGTATGCTGTTTTAGGCCTGTAAACAAAAGTGTAGATAATTAAGTATCCGAATGACGGTTTTACGGCCGAAAAAGCATAAAATAAGGGGTAAAACGGGGGACTAAAATATGTGTAAATTAGCGAATATCAAATCTCCCCACACTTGAACCTTGCTTGTCCTCAAGCAAGCTGAACTAAAAAGCAATAAAAGACAGAAACAAACAAGAACGATAATTTACGCACTATTTTATTGAAAACTACTATAAACGGTTAGCCAGTTTGTCGAAAGACAACATCAAAAGACTCAAACCCCAACAAGCATATGAAATTATAAAGCGACAACCAAAAAGTCGTGACTTCACATTTAATTGACTCAACATGTTAATCTTCACACGACTCACAATGTTCACACACACTCGGTTTTATTTATGAAACATACATAAAATGTGTATGTGCAAACACTCAATGCCTCGTCAATGAAATATGCAATATCATAAGCTTGTCATAAGATCTCGTCTCCACCAACTAACATGCAAACAAGTGTAAATCAAGAGGTCTTTACGGGTTGTAACGTTAGGCTTGGGCGAAGGGTATGGAAGTGGACATATAAAGTGGCGAAAATGGTTAAAACTCGGTAGTAGCGTTTAACTAGCAACAGAAATATAAAAGTGCACATACAAATGTCTTAAAAAGGCGACTATTGCGCAATCGAGCTTATCAACGAAATTTTAACATTTAAGCATTCAAAATTGCTCGATTTTTATCAACTTTACCCTATTTTAGGGTGTTTTATTTTCTGTTTTTTTAACATAAAAAGATTATACAATAAACTGAAATAAATGCTAGTTAAACGATTATTTTGTCCGAGTTTCAACACTAAAAAGGGTTAAAACATACAAAGGCTAAATTTGGCTAAGTGGGCGATAATGTGGGTACACAAAAGTAAACGGGAAGGCTCGACATGGTTAATCCTAAAGGGTAATATAAGGTGAACGGGGAGCACAACACAAAGAACAAGGTTTACAACAAAGGGGTAATCTAAGTGCCTCTATCACTTTCACACAAATCCACAAGTTCATGGTCTTAACAAGCATACTAGTGACAAGTTCTAAATTACACATAACATCCGGCTCACTCCTATATCCAAAATGAACAAATATATAACAATAGGCTCAAATATGCTCACGTAACGGATGGAATGGGTAAAAGTGTGAAAACTTATCATGTAAGTCTTTCTTTGTTTGTCACGCTTTCCGGTTTCCTTTTTCAAAAATATTTTTCTTGTCGAGTTTTTATCAAGTCCGAAGCTTTCTAAAACACAACCAACCGGTTTATTTACTAAAATATATACAAAATACAGCTATTTTTGAATGATTTTTCTGATTTTCTGAATTTTTTTTATGAGGACAAACAAAGTAAAAAAGTTAACAAAGTTAACCCCCTCCCCACACTTGAACTTCGCATTGTCCCCAATGCGAGACCCGAAATATAGAGAAAAGGATAACAATACTCCCCTCAAGATGATGTTAATGCAACGAGATTCCGAAGCTGTATCTGTCATGTGCTCCGGTCCAAAATCCAATAGCCCAAAACCTGCAAGTATGTCATATGTGCACCAAAATAGAACAGAAACAGAAAAATCACAAATCAACCATAATATACATAAATATAAATACTAATAATCCCAACAAAGACATAACATAACAACTAAAGTAAAGAGTCTGAAAAATAAAACATACATAACCGGGGTGTTTGAAATAACAGTCAAAAGTAAACACCCAAAACAAAGTACTGAAATACTAAAAACAACCACCAACTATCACTCCACCGCTCCTAAGCGTCATCACCATCATCGTCTCTAGTAAAGGACGGACCCGCATCGCCATAACCAGGGGGTTCCACGGTGGGAATTGTGGAGGGTGCTGAAAGTAGTCGGGATATGCATGATGCATCTCCCCGAACAAGTATGAAAAACCGGCACTCACCCCCTGATATAAACTCTCCTGGCTATGCCTAAGCTGATCCTGAGTGGCCCTGAGCTGATCCTGACTAGCCCGGATCTGGTCCTGGCTAGATCTAATCTGGTCAATGTAAGTACCATGCTGCTCCTGCGTAACACGCATCTGCTGGAACTGCTGGTAAAACTCTGGTCAATCCTGATGCTGGTGGTACTCATGGTGCTGCGGCTCATGTGGCGGTGTCTGTGGTGGTATGTGCAGTCCGTGCTGCTGAACTGCGTGCTGCTCCTACATTTCTACATCCTCTTCGTCTGCTGGAAGTGGGGGTAACGGGTCCCAGACCTCGTTATTTAGCCCCCTCAACCTGTCCCCCCTATCTAGCTCTACAATCACCCCCATGGCCTTTAGTGACTTAATGTCGACATGAACCCCCTCGGTTATCAGAGTGAGACCCTGAAGCACCTCCTCAGTCATATAGCGTTCGTTGTACGCTATTTCGGTCACATACTGACCGCCATGTATCTGACTGCTCGGAGTCCGCCCCGAGCACTTGACGAAGTATTCAGCCATTCGTGCGGCTAGGTTGATAGGCGCTTTCTCCACCAACGCATATAGAAAGATCAAATCTGGTGTTGGACAGTTACCAAGACTGTCCATACGACCGCATATCGTATGGCTAAATACATGGTGCATCACTCGCACCAAAGGGTCTCTGAGTCGCGAGGCCTTCGACATCCTCGGGTTGTAGGGGTCCCCAACGGCATTTGCAGCCCAAAATGCATCCTTTGCTGCATCAGAAGGGAAGGTGAACTGATCTGTGAAGACATCGGGATCATCCATGTCTTCCCTAGTATAAATCTCGAGCCTTCTACCCAAACGACCAACCGACCACCTATGCCATCGACCACATAACCTGAAAGCTACCCGCTCCTTGTGGCGGAATTTGGGTTTTCGATGAGCAACCGGCTTTTCATAGGCATAAGATGCGAAGAACTCTATGGTCAACTCCAGGTAAACGGGTCGGTGCAACCGACCAGATTTGTAAGCGGGCGACTCATCATGTTGTCTAGTCTGTCATACTGATTGAGTTCCTGCATGACTTCCCAATCCAACCATCGGGGGACTCCGAACTGCCCCCGCCGTGCCCATAATGCGTCTCGTTTCGGGATGCACAAAGCCTCTCGCTCATTGTTGGGGTCGAATTGAAGGAAAGGATGGTTCATCTATATGAGAAATAACATTAGAGAGATGGAAACAGGAAAAATTTGAATAAAAAACAGCCGAGCAGCCAATTATGAAGAAGCTTTGAATTCTGATCTGGGAATATGGCACGGTCATGCGACGAGACGCACGGTCGTGCGTCGCCGATGACAAGCACCATCTGCCCAGAGATGTCGGAACTGCACGGCGTGCGATCAACGGCACTACCGTGCAATACCGAGCAACAAGCTGACATCGTGAATCACCCTGAATGGCACGACCGTTCCATCCAAGGAATGTCCGTGCGACAAGTGACCTGCAGATTTCGAACCCCTGAACTTCGAATAGCCTGATTTTCTCAAAATCAACAACTTTTTTTGTACTAACAGGGGTCGGAAACTTAACCGGGTGTTCACGATAAGCAAGATTCAAACAAGGGTTAGGGTTTCGATTTGTTTATGAAGAGAACCCTAATAAATCCCTTGAAAAATCGGAGGAAATCTAACCTAGAAAGCAAGGAAACAAGAAATCTACAACTAGGAACGTACCGTGCGAAGAAGGGTGTGAGATCGTGCGAAAAATCATGCGATTTGATGAAGTATCGCTCTGGAACGGCCTGGTGCTGGTAGGGTTTCGCGAATTGTGAATGGGGGCTGCAGATGAGGGTATTTATAGTGCCAAATGACAAAACTGCCTTCAGCCTGACGCACGGTCGTTCTCCGTATTGCACGGTCGTGCGTCACCGACATCGCCCAAACCCTAGCAACTGTTCTCGGAGATGCACCGAGGGTGCGATCCACCGTGCCGGCCCTCGGAAACGCACGGTCGTGCGACTCGAGGAACGACCGTGCAACAGCTGCAGATCAGAAGTTTTCCACAGAAGCCATTTCCAGCAACTGTTTTGGCCGTTTTTCGCTATTTTTTCAATACGCCAACTGTTATAACAATATTGCAGCACAGAACCTTCGCTCGGCACGTACGAAACTAAAACAAACTAACGGAAACTACCTAACTAACCTAAATTACGCTAAAACTACAAAAACACAAAAAAGGACAATTTTACCCTTATAGCGCCAAAGACGCTTCTGCTACATTTTTGTCGGCGAGTCAGTAGCGTAGACTCATGCTAAATTTTTGTCGACGAGTCGATAGCAAGACTCCAAGCTAAAACTAGAAAAATTCCTAAAAAGACGATACTACCCCTAAAGCGCAAAATACGCTCTTGCTGCATTTTTGATCCACGAATCAGCAGCGTAGACTCTCTCCTCCCCACACTTATGATGTGTGCGGGGTTTGGAGCTCAATGACCTCCATCACCGACTCTGTCGGCCCGGCAACGTACAACTTCAAGCGATGCCCATTTACTTTGAAAATAACGCCGTCCGCGTTCTCTATTGCAACAATCCCATACGGAAATACCTCTTTGACTGTGTATGGGCCTGTCCAACGTGAATGAAGCTTTCCGGGAAATAAGCGCAACCGCGAGTTGTAAAGAAGAACAAGATCCCCGCATGGAATTCTTTGTGGTCCTTCAAGCGTTTATCGTGCAATCTCTTCGTGCGCTCCTTGTACAACACGGAGCTTTCATAAGCGCGTTGTCGCAACTCTTCCAATTCATGAATCTGGAGAAACCGGGCTTCACCTCCGGCTTTTAGGTCCAGATTTGTGGTTTTTAGAGCCCACATCGCTTTATGCTCCAACTCAACCGGTAAATGGCATGCCTTTCCGTAAACAAGCCTAAAGGGAGTAGTCCCAATAGGCGTCTTGTAAGCCGTACGGAAAGCCCACAACGCTTCATCAAGCTTATCCGACCAATCCTTGCGGTTTGCACCTACTGACCGCTCAAGGATTCTTTTCAGCCCCCGGTTCGTGACTTCCACCTGCCCGCTTGTCTGTGGATGATAGGGCGTGGATAGACGGTGATGCACACCGTAACGGGACAAAGCTCTCTCGAGCTGAGTATTGCAAAAATGCGTCTCTCTGTCACTGATAAGCGCTTTCGGAGCGCCGAACCGGGCAAATAAGCTTTTCAAAAATCTCACGACCACCCTGGCATCATTGGTGGGTAAGGCCTGTGCCTCCGCCCACTTCGATACATAGTCAACTGCGACCAGGATGTACTTATTACCTCGTGAGGGGGGAAATGGTCCCATGAAGTCTATCCCCCAGATATCAAAGACTTCACAAACCTGAATCCAGTTCTGAGGCATTTCATCACGTGCCGATATATTTGTCGCCCTCTGGCAAGCATCGCACGCTCTAACCCAACTCTGCGCATCACGAAATATAGTCGGCCAATAAAACCCGGAATCCAACAACTTCTTGGCGGTAAAGTTGGCTCCATGGTGGCCTCCGGTAGGTCCCTCGTGACAGTGGCGCAAAATATCGGTCGCCTCCTTCCCTGAAACACATCTCCTAATCACCTGATCAGCACCAACCCGAAATAAGTAAGGGTCATCCCAAATGTAGTGCTTGACATCTGAAAAGAATTTCCTCTTTTGCTGGTGAGTCAACCCTTTAATCAGAATCCCGCAAGCAAGGTAGTTCGCAAGGTCAGCGAACCATGGCGACTCATCGCATATCTCAACACTCATCAAAGACTCGTGTGGGAAGTTGTCATTTATGGAATCCCAACGCGCGTCCACGATGTCTCCATGCTCTAACCGAGATAGATGGTCAGCCGCTACATTCAACGCACCTTTTTTATCTTGAATTTCAATATCAAACTCCTGCAGCAACAAGATCCACCTGATCAGACGCGGTTTGGCGTCCTGTTTGCTGAAGAGATATCGGATGGCAGCGTGATCAGTATATACAACGGTTTTCGAAAGCACCAAGTACGATCTAAATTTGTCAAATGCGAAAACGACCGCCAAGAGCTCTTTTTCTGTCGTGGTATAATGCTCCTGAGCGTCGTGAAGAGTTTTGCTCGCATAATAGATCGGGTGAAAGTGCTTTTCTTTCTTTTGGCCAAGAACGGCCCCTATAGCGTACTCACTCGTGTCACACATAATCTCAAACGGCAGACTCCAGTCGGGTGCAACTAAAATAGGGGCCTCAATTAACTTTTGCTTGAGAAGGTCAAAGGCTCTCAAGCAATCATCTCCAAATATGAACGAGGCGTCTTTCTCCAACAAACGGGTCATGGGTCTGGCGATTTTTGAAAAATCTTTGATGAATCGCCGATAGAACCCGGCATGACCGAGAAAGCTCCGTATAGCTCTAACAGAGGTGGGGGCGGAAGTCGTGAAATAATGTCGACTTTAGCTGGATCGACTTCCATGCCCGCGTGAGAAATTTTGTGTCCCAGAACTATGCCCTCCTTCACCATGAAGTGGCATTTCTCCCAATTCAGGACCAGATTCGTCTCCTCACACCTCTTCAACATCTTTCTCAAATTTTCCAAGCAGTGATCGAAGGAATCCCCAAATACCGAAAAATCATCCATGAAAACATCCATGGAATCCTCAATCATGTCATGGAAAATTGTAACCATGCATCTCTGGAAGGTCGCTGGTGCATTACACAACCCAAATGGCATCCGCCGGTAGGCGAATGTGCCGAAGGGGCAGGTAAAGGTAGTCTTCTCCTGATCCGCAGGAGCGATAGGAATCTGAAAGTACCCAGAGAACCCGTCTAGGAAACAGTAATACAACTTCCCCGACAGACGTTCCAACATCTGATCGATGAATGGAAGCGGGAAGTGATCCTTGCGAGTAGCATCATTGAGCTTGCGGTAGTCAATGCAAACTCGCCACCCAGTGACGGTATGGGTAGGAATTAGCTCATTCCTATCATTTGAAACTATAGTCATACCACCTTTCTTAGGTACAACCTGCACTGGACTCACCCACACAGAGTCCGAAATAGGATATATCATCCCGGCATCCAACAGCTTAATCACCTCCTTCTTCACCACGTCCTGCATATTTGGATTTAAACGCCTCTGATGCTGTGCACATGGTTTGTACTCATCTTCCATCAGAATCTTGTGAGTACAGAAAGAAGGATTGATGCCTTTGATATCCATGATTTTCCATGCAATGGCTCTCTTATGAAGTCTTAGAACCTCGAGAAGCTGATTTTTCTCATCCTTTTCCAATGATGCCGAAATTATGACCGGTAAGCGACACTCCTCGTCAAGAAATGCATACTCGAGATGTGGCGGGAGTTCTTTCAACTCCAAAGGCGTCGGATCTTCAACCGAAGGCTTTGCTTCCTCCTCTTTTACATGGCCAAATTCTAGAAACCTCTCAGGAATCTGGGAACCATCGTCACCAATCTGATAGACTAGCTGCTCGAAATCGTGGCCCTCCTGCGTAATGCCAATCAGGTCCCCACACGACAGACGTGTGTCCAAATCAATCTCGTCAACAGTGCTTTGAAAATGAGAGCACACACATGCGTCGACAATGTCGACATAGTAAAGCATGTCATCGTGACTTTGCGGATGCTGCATTGATCTTTTAATATCAAATGTCACGTGCTAGTCATTTACTCGGAGCGTGATTTGGCCAGCTACCACATCAACAATCGTCCTCGCTGTGTTGAGGAACGGGCGTCCAAGTATTAAAGGCACTCTTGAATCTTCGTCCATGTCAAGGATAACAAAGTCCACTGGGAAAACAAATTTATCGATTTTTACAAGCATGTTTTCCACAAATCCGCGCGGATACTTTATTGAGCGATCTGCCAACCGAATGCTCATCCTAGTGGGTGACGGCTCACCCAGATCCAGCTTTGTAAAAACCTTATACGGCATAAGGTTGATACTCGCTCCCAAGTCAGCCAATGCATGGCTAACAGACATGTTTCCAATCAAACACGGGAGCGTAAAACTACCAGGATCTCCCATTTTCATGGGCAGACGGTTTTGCAGAACGGCAGAACAAGTTTCATTCATCACCACACATGATATATCCTCGAGCTTCTGTTTATTCGAGAGGATATCCTTTAGGAATTTTGCATACTTTGGCATCTGGGCCAAGGCTTCAACAAACGGTATATTAATGTGTAGTTGCTTAACAACTCAAGGAACTTACCGTATTGCTCTTCGTTCTTCTGTTTCTTCAGCCTGCCTGGATAAGGTAGTGGTGGAGTGTAATCTTTGACCGGCTCCTGGACTTGTGTTGTACTTGCTGGGCGTAGCCTGGCTTGCACCTCGTCCTGTGTGTCAGTCAGGACCGCTCCAGTGATAGGTGGTGAGTCCGATATGACGGGTCCGGTAGTTTTTCCACTCCTGGTCATGACAGCATTCACATCCCTGTGTCCGCTCGGGTTTGGTTCTGTATTACCCGAAAGACCACCTGGGGGCCTTTTGGACATTATTTGCGCCAGCTGACCAACCTGATTCTCGATATTCTGAATCGAGGCTTTCTGACTCCTCATTTCTCCCTCGTTAGCTAGAAAACGATCTTCGCTTTGTTGGTATCGTTTTTCGGAGCTAGAGAGAAGCTGAGCCATCATATCCTCCAGCTTGGAACTAGACTGACGGGCCTGCTGCTGGGAGCTACTCCCAGTGCCCTGATTCTGGTACGAATATGGATGCTGCTGGTAAGGTTGGTTGTACTGCTGGTACTGCTGACCCTGCTGAGGCGCTGGAGCACGCTGAGTGAACCCCAATGGGTTCTGATTTCCTGCGTTCGCTCGCCACCCAAAATTTGGGTGATTTCTCCAACCGGGATTATAGGTGTTACTGTACGGGTTGTTCTGCGGCCTCACTTGATTACTCACGAAATCTACTTCTTCGTGGCCCTCATATACGACTCCCTGAAACATGCCCCAGGCTCGTGTGACACTCCGCACTGGTCACATCCCGAGCCAGCATGCGCAATCATCTGGGACCTGTCGAATCTCGATGCAAGAGCCGAGATTTGTGCAGTAATGGCCGTGTAGTCGTCTACAACATGAACTCCTGAGCGAGATGATGATGATGATGCCCGACCTCTATCTCCTTCCCGACGCGAGCTGGATTTCAACGCAGCTTTTTCTATAATATCATACGCTTCAGTCAGCGTCTTAGTTCCAAGATCGCCTCCCGCATTCACGTCTAATCGCTCCTGCGTATTATAGCTGAGCCCCTGATAGAACGTCAAAACCAGCTGTCGCTTGGAGAAGCCATGATGTGGCACATCAATCAACAAATCCTTGAATCTCTCCCAAGCCGCATGCAATGACTCGCCCTCGTCCTGGCGAAAGGAAACAATCCGGTTCCGTAGCTTGTTCGTTTTCTCAGGTGGAAAATATTTCTGCATAAACTGCTCCGCCAACTGATTCCAGGTCCTGATGGACCCGGATGGAAGTGACATAAGCCAAGCTCTAGCTTTGTCACGTAACGAAAACGGAAACAACCTCAACCGAATCACATCCTCCGAAACACCTGTAATCCTAAATGTCGAACAGACAGCGAGAAAAGCAGCGATATGCCTCCCAGGATCTTCATGCTCACGTCCGTCAAACTGTACTCGGCTCCAGGCCTGCCCTTCCGGGCTGATTTGTTTCATTCAAAGGTCGGTCGTCGTCCGCCATGACGACTCTCTCCTCGTCCCCAGAGCTTTCGTCTTTAGAGATAATCACCGGCTCGTCGATTGCATTTGCAATGCGTTGTGCAATGACATGTGACCTTTCGCGCAGCCTCTTACTTCTTCTAAGATTATGCGCTGGTTCGTCAGTCGGCTCAGCAATAGCGGGCGCGGGAGTTGAGGACATCAACCTGCAAACGAAAAACTGACACAGTGAATATTCTATTAATAAAACAATGCTGTTTTTTTTTTTGCTGAAAAGAAACAAAATTTTATTTTAAATGGGCTGAAAAATTTATAAAAATCCGAAAATGGGCCGAAATTTTTATAAAAATTAAAGCAATGAAAATAATCGAATCGGCCAGTGTAAAAATGATTTTTAAGAGCCGAAAACTCAACGAATAAACGAATAAATAAATCCGGATTAGAACAACTAAATGGAATAAAAATTCACAAGTGTACAAAAGAATCACGAAAACGAATAAATTGAATTAAAAGCAAGAAATATTAACAAATAAATAAATAATAAATAATAAGGAAAAATTCACAAATATTAACAAGTATATACACCGATAACACAATGACTCGGGTCGTTCCTAAAACTCGCCATGTCCCCGGCAGCGGCGCCAAAAACTTGACGTGTGCGCGACTATACATATTTTTACAATGAAATTACACACGATTTGGTTTTAAATTTATAAAAGTGATTATTACTTTTACATCAAAACACACACGAAAGAGGCAAGTGTACCCCGTCATATATGTAGTAGAGTATCGGTAAGAACCAAGTATCGATCCACGGAAATGGGCGGAGAAATAATACTAGACCTTTGTCACTATACTACCGGTAAAAACATAAGTTGTTTCGTTTTTTTTAATTAAACTAAAGTAGGCATAAACGAATATTTATAAAACATAGTAGATTATATATAAATAGCCTTGCTTAATACACAACCAAAGCATGTCAACTAAGTCAGTTTTGGCACTAGAAGCATTCGGTCAATTTTCCAATTTAAGACAATTAGTATCCCTTTCAGGAATCCGAACATGACAATCATTTGGAAAGTTAAAACGATAAACACACTTTAACCACCTAAAATTGTTCTAAAACGTGCAATTGATTAATGTCTACAAAAATCTCCTAAAAATAAGTTAGTCATCCGTTAGGAGTTTTCTAACCTCACTTAATCAAGGAAAGCGACACCGATAAACACAATGCAACCACCGAGACAAGCATAAACTAGATTAAATCACAACCAAGTTCATTTTACAAATCTTGCACATAAATTCACTAAGATAGCAATTTTGGCCGAAACTACTAACTAAGCTAACAAATCATGGCAAGAATTCATAACAACACCATCTAACCCATTAGAGTCCTTCCGTGAGGGCAAGCTTTCTTGATTAACAATAATTACATTTTATTAAACCACTAACCATTTCTAGTATCATAGTGCCCACATTTCAACCAAGTTAAACTAGTTAACCAAATTAAAAGTTTACTAATACATGATTAATTAAGCTTCATTTTTCAACTATCTTAACTAACCAAGCACCAATCATCCAACACAATTAATTATAATCAAGAAATCAATATCAATAACAAGGTTGCAAACTAATCATCAAAGATAATCATAGAAAATACTTCAAAAAATCATTACAAACAAAGATTAACATACTAATGGCTATAATCAAGCAAGGGATTGTTGCGTTTTTGCCCAAAGGCTTACATTAATAGATACTAATTAGTCTAAATGCTTGAAACATAACAAAATTATGGAAAGATTTGAGAAACCAAACCATAAAAAAGCATAAGAATGAGAATCCGGATAGTAAACGAGCTAAACCGGGCAATGTGGCTTGAATCCGGGTGACTGCAGAAGCCTTCGGAGCCTCAAAATCGCCTGCAAAGCTCTCCAAAATTCCAGAGTTACTAACAGAATGTTTCTGTTCTGTTTTTATGTTTTTTCGATGTCGCACGGTCGTGCACGGATCGCACGACCGTGCACTTTAAGCAATTATTGGTGGTGGTCCACCATACTGCATGATGTCATCAGATCGTTGACCGGATTCGATATCGCACGACCGTTCTTCATATAGCATGGTCGTTCATTACCGAGGTTCTTGTTGCACGTCTGGTCGCACTGGTCGTTCAGTTCCGAGGTTGGCTTGATCATCGGATCCGCACGGGGTGCAAGATCTGGAACGACCGTGCATTCCCGGGTTAGCCTTCAATGCCCTGCACGCGGAGTTGCACCCTCGTTCACTGCCGGGCCTTTCATGGGTTATCAGAGATGCACGGTCGTGCATCAGGTCGCACGACCGTTCCACACGCCCAGGTCAGTTTTTCTAACAGAAGGTTCGCAGCTTCGTCGTTTTGTCCGGAAAGTCCTCGTTTTTGCTATCATCTTGTCTGGTATGCTGTTTTAGGCCTGTAAACAAAAGTGTAGATAATTAAGTATCCGAATGACGGTTTTACGGCCAAAAACGCATAAAATAGGGGTAAAACGGGGGACTAAAATATGTGTAAATTAGCGAATATCAGGCCTCTAGAGCTTTATTCTAGCCTCGCTTTCCTAGCAAGCAAACATCTTAAACACCTGTCACATACGTTAAAATAAAGTCAATACATATAATGTAAAGGTGAGCATACAAGTTTGATAATAGCATATAGAGTTCGAAATAGTTTACGCATAACCAGCACGCACACAGAGGAAAACAAAGCATGCTAATTATCGACATGGACTTATCGATACCAACAACTGCGGGTTGACTGTCCTAGACAGTTCACAATACATGATTACCACCGTAATCCATGCAAGTAATTGTCCTTAACAACCCCCGTGTGAACGGGTGCTGAGTCCAAACTATAGTACTACGTCGTTAAGGCAGGTAGACAACATTCCACGTGTAAACACAATCAACAAGCATTCATTTAGTCACGTAATACATGCATATTGGTTAACGTTCAAATAGTTTGAGTAGTGTGATCGATTGTGTTTTGATATAATAACGTATGTAACACCCAAAAGTGCTGAAAGCAAAAAAAGGGATCGAGTATACTCACAGCGATTGATCGATGGATTAAAGGGAGCGCTTGAGAGTAGGGTTAGCCTGAATAGTTCGGTAGCATAACGATGAGTAATGCGTAAAATGGGAACAAGTGCAAGTGGATCGAACAGCCTGGTCGATCGAACAGCAGGTTCGATCGGACGGGTTGTTCGTTCGGTTAGACAATCCGTTCGGACAGTCTGTTCGATCGGCCGGTAGGCTCGACCGGCTGGACTGTTCAAGTGGATTGTTTCTTCCTTTGAGTAGGATGTGTTTGTGTATGATGGTTTGAACTTTTGAAATTTTCATTATAGTATTTGAGAATACTGAAGTGTTCTTACCTTTCAGGTCAATCAATCGAACGGTCTGTTCGATCGGCCAGCTTAACCGATCGGTTAGGAACTTCAGTAGTAGTCCTCAGCAGGATGTCACTCGATCGAACAGCATACTCGATCAAACAGCATGCTCGATCGGGTGGCATTCCAATACGTCGAACGAATTGAAAATCGATTAAGGGTTGAAGCATAGTATCTCATGATCCGATGAGTAATGTCATCAAACAGCTCGTTCGATCGAACATCATCCCGTTCAATACTATACTTCATGAAATTGTCAAAGTGTGGGGCCATATGCTAGCCGATCGGCTGGCCTGGTCGATCGGCTGGCATGTCGATCGGTTGGGCTGTTCGTTCGAACAGCCTAACCGTTCGGCCAGCATCCTGACCTGGTCGGCCTGTTCGTCTAACACTTGGTTGTTCTGATTATTTGACGTTATATTGAGGTAGTTTTACCACAAGTTGAACCATGGAACCTTTGTTCTTACTTGTTTCCCCTGCTCGGACAGGAATCACCCAAATCCGGCCAGTGAACGGTTCGGAACGGCGGTCTAACGTTTATCCCGAAGTCGGTGAACCTCGTAGACAAAACCCGAATCTTGAACCACACAATCATTAGAATGATTAGTGAGTTGGCTCAAGCTCCGTTTCTACCGGTTTGAAGGCATTGAGTGTAAAAGAGTTGAAAGAAAGTTGGAAATCCTTCTTTCAATCCTTCACATCATGTAAATGTTTAGATCTTTGATAGATCTTGACTTGTTTATGTGGAAATCGGTTAGATCCGAGCTATTCATGGTGGGTTGAAGCCAAAACATGATGTTCCTGAAGAACACCATGATGACATCATCCAAGAATGCTTAGATCTTGGTGATTTCACGGTTAGAAATCAAGATTTGAAAGATAGAAAGGTGTAGGAGCATGTTTTGATCAAGAAAGTACAAGATTTAGGATGAAAACTTACCAGAATCGGAAGAAATCTGAGAAAAGGTGAGGAGCACCGCCAGGCATCCCGATCGGACAGCCTGCTCGATCGGACAGTCTGTCCGATCGGCTTGGCTGACAGCCTGATCGATCAACAGCCTGGTTTGAGTGTTCGGTGCGACGATTTTCGATATTTCGATTTCGATTGAAGACGATACGAGTACGATAGAGTTTCCTATTCAAATTACTTTTAATCCCAACCACTATATTTAACATACAATCATCTATATTTCACACTATCCTTACGTTACCATTCGTCATAATTCGATTTCGATTGCATTCGATTTGAGATTCGAGTTTCGATTTGAGTTTCGATTGATTCGATTGAATACCACATAAAACATAAAGTAAGCACGCACAGGTAACACATAAGGCACACACACAAGTAATATAACACCAAATTCGCATAGTCCGAGTCTCGAGTTCGATTGATGATATGATTAGCTTGATTACTGATTGATTAACTTTATCGCATCGTTACTTCCTACTATTCACAGTCGTAAGTCGGTTCGCGTCGATTAAACATTCGATTACTTCGATTAATTCTTGATTACAACACTTACTCCACAATAATACAAATAAAACATAAAATATACTAATTATAGTCAAAGAAAGTCAAAGTTGACTTGGACTTTGACTTTAACTTTGACATTCGAAAACACGGGGTGTTACAGCCTCCCCTTGTTTAGGGAATTTCGTCCCGAAATTAGGCTCGAAGCTGCACAGCACCGTGAATTATCAATTTGACACTTCAGATCTTTATTCGAACAACTGCGGGTACTTGGCCTTCATGTCTCTTTCGAGTTCCCAAGTGAACTCCGCGCCTCGTTTGCCTTCCCATCGGACATTCACGATAGGGATGCGCGAGCACCTGAGTTGCTTGGTTTGGCGATCCATGATTTCGACAGGCTTTTCCACAAAGTGTAGCATTTCGTTGACCTGAAGATCGTCGAGAGGTACAATCAGATCATGATCAGCTAGGCATTTTCGGAGGTTTGACACATGGAAAGTCGGGTGGACGTTACTGAGTTCCTCCGGTAGTTCGCGTCTGTAGGCGACTTTTCCGATCCTTTCCGGAATCTTGAAAGGTCCAACATATCGAGGCGCTAGTTTCCCTTTCTTGCCGAATCTGACCACACCCTTCCAAGGCGACACCTTTAGGAGTACGTAGTTGCCAACGTCAAATTCAAGGGGCTTGCGTCTTCTATCGGCGTAAATTTTCTGTCTATCCCTGGATTTCGACAAGTTGTCTAGAATCTGGAGGATTTTGTCAGTCGTTTCTTGTAGTAACTCGGGACCGGTTAATTGCGAGTGACCGATCTCGTGCCACACAATAGGCGAACGACATCTTCTTCCATATAAAGCCTCGAATGGTGTCATTTGTATGCTGGCATGATAGCTGTTGTTGTACGAGAATTTGACTAACGGTAGGTATTTGTTCCAACTACCTCCGAAGTCTATGACACACGCGCGGAGCATGTCCTCAAGAGTACGGATCGTCCTTTCAGTCTGTCCGTCGGTTTGAGGATGGAATGCAGTACTCAGGTTAAGCGACGTACCAAGAGCCGCTTGAAACGTTTCCCACAAGCGTGAAGTAAACCGAGCATCACGGTCTGAAATGATGTCACGAGGCGTACCATGATTAAAGATGATCTCGTCGGTGTAGATTCGGGCTAGTCGTTCTACCTTGTAGTCTTCCCGTATTGGCAAAAAGTGGGCTGATTTGGTCAGACGATCAACTATGACCCAAATGCTGTCGTGACCTGATGGCGTGGGCGGTAGTTTGGTTATGAAATACATAGCTATACTCTCCCACTTCCATATGGGGATTGGAGGTTGTTCGAGTAAGCCAGAAGGTCGTTGATGTTCAGCCTTGACTCTCGCACAAGTCAGGCAACTTCCAACATAAAGAGCGATATCCCGTTTCATTCCCGGCCACCAGTACTTGTAACGAAGATCCTGGTACATTTTATCGGCACCGGGATGAATAGAATACCGGTATTTGTGGGCTTCGTTCATTATAATATTTCGCAAATCGGTCCGCTTAGGGATCCAAATTCGGTCCAGATAATAGAAAATCCCATCTGCTTTGCTTACAAGCTGAGCTCCATCGTGATAGATTCTTTCCTTCTTCAAAGTGCGTTCATTAAAACAAGCATGTTGGGCTTCGCGGATGAGAGCTTCGAGATTGTGATGGGCTTGGGTGTTGCGAATACTGAGCAAATAACTCCGTCTGCTGAGTGCGTCGGCTACAACATTTGCCTTTCCCGGGTGATAACGAATCTCACAGTCGTAATCGTTAAGAAGTTCTACCCATCGGCGTTGACGCGTGTTAAGTTCCTTCTGATTGAAGATGTTTTGTAAACTCCTGTGATCGGTGAAGATCGTACACTTGGTACCATACAGGTAGTGTCGCCAAATCTTCAATGCAAAAACAACTGCGCCTAGCTCGAGATCATGGGTTGTATAGTTCTTCTCGTGGATTTTGAGCTGACAAGATGTGTAAGCTATAACCTTGTCTCATTGCATGAGACACAACCAAGACCAAGGTTGGAAGCATCCCAGTAGACAATGAAATCGTCGTTTCCGTCCGGCAACGTGAGAACAGGAGCATTGCAGAGCTTACGCTTAAGGGTTTGAAAAGCAGATTCTTGTTCAATTCCCCAAACAAAAGACCTGTCTTTATGGGTAAGAGCGGTAAGCGGCACAGCGATCTTAGAGAATCCTTCAATAAATCGTCGATAATAACCTGCTAATCCAAGAAAAGATCGGACTTCAGACGGGTTCTTTGGCGTAATCCAGCTTTTAACTGCTTCAATCTTCGCGGGATCGACATGAATACCCTGACTATTCACGATGTGACCCAGAAACTGAACCTCCTCCAACCAGAATTCGCACTTGGAGAACTTGGCGTAGAGTTGGTTCCCCTGGAGTAACTCGAGAACCGAACGTAGATGTTGCGCATGTTCGGCTTTCGACTTGGAATAAATCAAGACATCGTCGATGAACACGATGACGAAACGGTCAAGGTAAGGTTTACACACGCGATTCATCAGATCCATAAAAACCGCGGGCGCGTTGGTTAGACCAAAAGGCATAACAACGAACTCATAGTGGCCGTATCGAGTGCGAAAGGCTGTTTTGGGTATATCTTCCTCTTGTATGCGCAACTGATGATAACCTGAGCGTAGATCGATCTTCGAGAAATACTTGGCACCTTGCAGCTGATCAACTAAGTCATCGATTCGAGGCAAAGGGTAACGGTTCTTGATGGTCAGCTTATTCAATTCCCGATAGTCGATGCACATCCTGAACGACCCATCCTTCTTTTTGACGAAAGGGACTGGTGCGCCCCAAGGAGAGGTGCTCGGGCGAATAAACCCTTTTTCAAGTAACTCCTGGAGTTGTTTTGAGAGTTCCCTCATTTTGGATGGCGCGAGTCGATAAGGGGCTTTGGCAATAGGGTTAGCTCCAGGAATAAGGTCGATACGAAAGTCGATATCACGACTTGGCGGAAGTCCAGGAAGATCGTCAGGGAACACCTGAGGAAATTCACGAACCATTGGGACGTCTTTGACTTCAACCTTCTTTTTCTTTTCCTTCTCTGCTACTACAATGTTGGCCAAGAAAGCGCTGTATTCCTTGCAGAGATACTTGCTAGCTTGGATACACGACATGAGCTTGAGACCTTTCGAAGCTGTTTCACCGTAAACACATAAGAGATCACCATTTGCGAGCGAGAATCGAATCATCTTTTGAAAACACACAACTTCAGCATGGTTTTCGCGAAGAAAGTCCATGCCGACTATGATGTCAAAACTTCCAAGTTGCATCGGAATGAGGTCAATTGGGAAGAGGTGATTGTTGAGCTCGAGGATACAATCACGAAGAACAGAGTTAACGGCGATGGTTCTTCCAGTAGCATCTTCGACTTCGAATGACGAGGGGAGATAAGAGCGCTTACGACTAAGGAGCTTCTCGAATTCAAACGACACAAAGCAGTTATCAGCTCCAGTATCAACCAAACATGATGCATAAATACTATTCACAAGGAACGTACCATTAACCACATTGTTGTCAGCCTAGGATTGACGGGCATTGATGTTAAAGGTTCTGGCATGGGATACTTGCTGTTGCTACTGAGGCTGCTGCTGCTAGGGTTCTTGTTTCATAACCCGGTTCGGGCACATGTTTGCAAAGTGGTTAGGGTCACCACATGCAAAGCGGACTCGAGCATTGACCGCGGGTGCTTGAGCTGCAGGTTGGCCTTGAGGGGCTGGAAGTAGAGCTTGATGAGCGGCGACTTGAACTGGGGCTTGACGGGGACCATAGCGGCAATTTGCAGTGAAATGCCCGTAAAGGTTACAGTGGGCGCAAAAACGACAGGCGATTCCCACCGGGTGATGGTATGAGCATGTCGGGCAGAGCGGGTGGGGACCTGTGTAAGCGCGCTTGGCTGGCGGTGCATTGATCACTGGAGCTTCTCAATGGTGCGACTGTTGCTGAGCCTGCACGACTTGCAGAGGAGCGGCAGTCGTTGTCACAGCATAGTTCTTGTTGCTGGAGCTGTTGTTGTTGTGCTTCTTCTTTCTTCTTGATGTCTTGGAGGGTGGAGTAGTGGTGGTGTCGACGGTCGATGCGGTGGTGGCTTGATGCAGAGACTTGGCATGTTTATCCCAAAAACCAGACTTCACCCGCTTGTCATTGATCTCAGCGGCAAGTAGGTAAGTCTCCTCAATCGATGATGGCTTGGCAGCATGAACGAAATCGGCAACACAATCGGGTAGAGCTCGAATATACTTCTTGATGGCCATGTCTGACGTCTTGACTTGATCGGGACAAATGATGCTAAGCTGCTTGAAGCGAGCAGTTAAAGCGGCGTTGTCTCCATCCTTCTGCTTTATGTTCCAAAACTCGTCCTCCAGCTTTTGGCGTTCATGGGGAGGGCAAAATTCGTCCATCATAATAGCCTTTAACTCCTCCCACGTCAGCTCATAAGCTGCATCATTTCCGCGCTTGTTTCGTTAGGCTGTCCACCAGTCTAGAGCTCGGGACTGGAAGACGCCTGTAGCATTGAGGGTGCGGAGATTTTCAGGACAGCCGCTTTGGCGCAGAGTGACTTTAACTGAATCGAACCATTGAAACATGGCGGTAGGGCCATCTTCTCCGGTGAATTCTTTAGGTCCGCATGCTTTAAACTATTTGATGCTGAAACCGATCTTGTTTGTATCTTTAGGAGCATCGATTCGCGACTCCTCAGACGATTTGCTGGCGTTTTCAAAGACATCGCTCACAGCTTTTGCCACACTCTTGGAAATGATAGTAGCGAGACGCCTGTCTCTCTTCTCTTGGCGAGTGAGTGGGGTTCGGTGTCCAGATGTCGACATGGTCTGCAACAGACATTGTTGTAGGGTCTCAGACACAACAATCGGGTCTCACCTCACACGTCTACTACTTACTAAAGCTTAGAAATACGTCGAACACGCATCACGTAATCACATAAGCACATAGTCACAGATTCACATAATTACAGAAGCACATAAACACGTAGGCACGTAGCGCCCAGAGGGACATAAGCACAGAAGCACACACACATTTAAACACAGAAGCAGTCAGAATACAGAAACCTATTATTTAAAGCTCGCGTGTCGTTCGTATATAGCGATCGCGTATAGCATATCGAATGGTATCGCATAATCGTATAGCAGGTCGAGTGTAGTATAGCGTATATCGTATCATAGTATTGTCTAGAATTGCAGCGACTTGTTAGCGTTTTGAGATAGGATAGCAATACGAGTCGTGTGTGTCGATCGAAGTGATAGCAAAAATCGAGCGAACATCAAAATTAAACACATAAACAGGCAAGCACACTTTAAACACTTAAATCGACGAATGATCAGAGTAGGCAGTTGCAAGCTCAGAATCGAAACACATAAAATCGAGAAAATGGATTGTCTGCGGCTACTAGACGTCGACTATCCAAAGCGATTCGACTATTCACAAAAGACTTGTCGTCACTTTTTGACTTTCGGGATCGCGTTTCTACCTCGATTCTTGGGCATTCAACGCGTATTCCCTAAGTCATACTCGTGAGTTCAGGCCGTTGGAGTCCGTCGAGGCTTTGGTGAGATGAGTAAAAGTTGGAATAAGTTGCCAAGGTTCGGGTTTCCCCCCCGGCTTAGCAATTTCTTCCTTGTTTTAGTAAAATTTGAGAAGATTATTCATCAAAATATGGATTTCACTCCTGATTTGGTATAATTCTCCTCGTTCGTTATCGAAAATAATGAGGAAATCATTGATGAATTGATAAAATCAACATTGATCAAACAATTTCGTCGAGAGTTTGCGGCTTTGACACCTAATCCCGACTAAATCGCTTGACCTTATTTGATAATTCGAGTGCAGTGATAGCGAAGAGTAACAGGATATAGCACATATGCTTGGTCTGTTGGTTCCTAACTATAGTCTAGGTCTCTAAGACAGCGACCCGGACTAGGTCGTGTCTAGCCTAATTCCCTATAGTTATGGCTCTGATACCAATCTGTCACACCCCAACCGATAGCGGAATCATCGGGGCATGGCACTGAGCAAAACAGATTGTCCAGAAGTTTCCATAACAATTATTATCACTATTCAGTTTAAATAACATGTCCCATACCGTGTCCCAAATAACAAACAAATTATTACAGATAACATCTAGCCAAATATTTTGTTCCGACAACTCAGATTTAAATAAGACAAATAAATATTGTTCAAATGCTCCTAAAGACCCAGCCTGACAAGATCTACAGACAACTATGCTCTAGTTGCTTTTTCCTGACAGACAACTATTTGTTGGGGGCCTCTAGAGCTTTATTCTAGCCTCGCTTTCCTAGCAAGCAAACATCTTAAACACATGTCACATACGTTAAAATAAAGTCAATACATATAATGTAAAGGTGAGCATACAAGTTTGATAATAGCATATAGAGTTTGAAATAGTTTACGCATAACCAGCACGTATACAGAGGAAAACGAAGCATGTTAATTATCGACATGGACCTATCGATACCAATGACTGCGGGTTGACTGTCCGAGACAGTTCGCAATACATGATTACCACCGTAATCTTTGCAAGTAATTGTCCTTAACAACCCCCGTGTGAATGGGTGCTGAGTCCAAACTATAGTACTACGTCGTTAAGGCAGGTAGACAACATTCCACATGTAAACACAATCAACAAGCATTCATTTAGTCACGTAATACATGCATATTGGTTAGCGTTCAAATAGTTTGAGTAGTGTGATCGATTGTGTTTTGATATAAGTAACGTATGTAACACCCAAAAGTGCTGAAAGCAAAAAAAGGGATCGAGTATACTCACAGCGATTGATCGATGGATTGAAGGGAGCGCTTGAGAGTAGGGTTGGCCTGAATAGTTCGGTAGCATAACGATGAGCAATGCGTAAAATGGGAACAAGTGCAAGTGGGTCGAACAACCTGGTTGATCGGACAGCAGGTTCAATCGGACGGGTTGTTCGTTCGGTTAGACAATCCGTTCGGACAGTCTGTTCGATCGGCCGGTAGGCTCGATCGGCTGGACTGTTCGAGTGGATTGTTTCTTCCTTTGAGTAGGATGTGTTTGTGTATGATGGTTTGAACTTTTGAAGTTTTCGTAGTAGTATTTGAGAATACTGAAGTGTTCTTACCTTTCAGGTCGATCGATCGAACGGTCTGTTCGATCGGTCGGCTTAACCGATCGGTTAGGAACTTCAGTAGTAGTCCTCAGCAGGATGTCACTCGATCGAACAACATACTCGATCGAACAGCATGCTCGATCGGGTGGCATTCCAATACGTCGAACGAATTGAAAATCGATTAAGGGTTGAAGCATAGTATCTCATGATCCGATGAGTAATGTTATCAAACAGCTCGTTCGATCGAACATCATCTCGTTCAATACTATACTTCATGAAATTGTCAAAGTGTGGGGCCATATGCTAGCCGATCGGCTGGCATGTCCGATCGGTTGGGTTGTTCATTCGAACAGCCTAACCGTTCGGCCAGCATCCTGACCTGGTCTGCCTGTTCGTCTAACACTTGGATGTTCTGATTATTTGACGTTATATTGAGGTAGTTTGACCACAAGCTGAACCATGGAACCTTCGTTCTTACTTGTTTCCCCTGCTCGGACAGGAATCACCCAAATCCGGCCAGTGAACGGTTCGGAACGACGGTCTAACATTTAACCCGAAGTCGGTGAACCTCATAGACAGAACCCGAATCTTGAACCACACAATCATTAGAATGATTAGTGAGTTGGCTCAAGCTCCGTTTCTACCGGTTTGAAGGCATTGAGTGTAAAAGAGTTGAAAGAAAGTTGGAAATCCTTCTTTCAATCCTTCACATCATGTAAATGTTTAGATCTTTGATAGATCTTGACTTGTTTATGTGGAAATCGGTTAGATCCGAGCTATTCATGGTGGGTTGAAGCCAAAACATGATGTTCTTGAAGAACACCATGATGACATCATCCAAGAATGCTTAGATCTTGGTGATTTCATGGTTAGAAATAAAGATTTGAAAGATAGAAAGGTGTAGGAGCATGTTTTGATCAAGAAAGTACAAGATTTAGGATGAAAACTTACTGGAATCGGAAGAAACCTGAGAAAAGGTGAGGAGCACGAGCTGGTCGGTCAGAGAGTTTCCAAAAGTGGAAAGAATGACAATGACAGCCCTATTTATAGGCTCCAAAAGAGGAAAGGGTTGGCCGATCGGCCAGGCATCCCGATCGGACAGCCTGCTCGATCGGACAGTCTGTTCGATCGGCTGGGCTGTTCGATCGGCTGACAGCCTAATCGATCAACATCCTGGTTTGAGTGTTCGGTGCGATGATTTTCGATATTTCGATTTCGATTGAAGATGATACGAGTACGATAGAGTTTCTTATTCAAATTACTTTTAATCCCAACCACTATATTTAACATACAATCATCTATATTACACACTATCCTTACGTTATCATTCGTTATAATTCGATTTCGATTGCATTCGATTTGAGATTCGAGTTTCGATTTGAGTTTCGATTGAATACCACACAAAACATAAAGTAAGCACGCACAGGTAACACATAAGGCACACACACAAGTAATATAACACCAAATTCGCATAGTCCGAGTCTCGAGTTCGATTGATGATTTGATTAGCTTGATTACTGATTGATTAACTTTATCGCATTGTTACTTCCTACTATTCACAGTCGTAAGTCGGTTCGCGTCGATTAAACATTCGATTACTTCGATTAATTCTTGATTACAACACTTACTCCACAATAATACAAATAAAACATAAAATAGACTAATTATAGTCAAAGAAAGTCAAAGTTGATTTGGATTTTGACTTTGACTTTGACATTCGAAAACACGGGGTATTACAATTCGGTATTTGTGTTCGCGCGTGCCCGCACAGATGCAGATAAGTCCTTGCCGATGGGAGTATTTGATAAGGGCGATGGTCACTCGCGACTGCTTTGGTGTGAGATTTGGGACCATACCCCTTCAGGTAAGCTCTTGCATGGTAACATAATTTTCTCTAAACATGATTTGAGGGAAAGAAACATAAATTGGATGACATAAACTATCAGTTGGATTCTCATAATGAGTGTTTGATTAGCTCTAGGGGAGGATGGAGGTGGTCCTTGCGGCGGCTGTCACACCCCGGCCGCGTATAACATGCAACCGCGGCGGAAACGCCGGGGAGTGTTGGGACACAATTAATTGTTTCATAACCATAGAAATTAAAGTTACATTTTATTTATCAACACACGTGTTACATTGTCTTCAAACAGTAAACAAAGAGTTTATAACATAATTAACTAAGTCTATCTTCGCTTTTATGTCTCTAAGGCACAGGTCCGCCCTAGTGTCGCGATCAACATCCTAAACAATAGCTCCTGAAAACACATGTGAAAGTAGGTACGTCAGCATAAAAATGCCTGTGAGATACATAGGTTTTGTGAAAATGGGATTCATGACTTGAGTTTAAAGAAAACGTTTAATAACAGTCAGTCATGAACCTTGTGATTTGTTTTTGTTTTGTAAATCGTATGAAAAACGATAAGATCAGATGATATGTATAAATAAGAGAATAATGTAAGGTTAAATGAATAACCTAGTAAAAATGAGTTTGTAAAAGATAAGTTGTTTGTAAAAATAATGTCTTGTAAAGAATATGTTATTTGTGTAAAACGTAATATGTCTAAACTGAAATGATTTAGATAACGCTACGCTATGTAATATTATACAAACATTTATATATAGGAAGTACCAGCGGCGTATCCACCATGTTTGTATCATATTACATACGCCACGTTACTCAAACCATTTACCCAAACCAACCACCTTGTAAATTGTTCATGTATAAATCATGTCACACCCCAACCAATGGCGGAAACATCGGGATGAGACGAAGTGTGAAGATTGCTAGAGACATCATAACGCTATTTGTGACAATATTTAAATAATCCCAATTTCATTTCATAACTTCAAATAGTCAACATTACACAAACTCAAATGACAACAAGTTCCAAAAGTATTACATAACAACATAAGCAAAATTGATACAACATATCAAACCTAAACGTCTATATGTGTATCTAGACATCAACGCTACTTCTTTTCATAGCATCGTCATCATCAACCTGTAACATGTTTAAAAATACAATTCAATGCAAAAGCAAAGGCGAGTATACAAGTTTGATACATACATAGCAAAAGATAAGTTTTAAATAATTCCTCATAGCAAGCATGTGATTCAAGATAAACATTTAAACATGGTATGTGTCTAACATATCAAACCAAGGAAACGCAATATGCTCATGACATTACCGAGATAAAGGGGCAGGTCGTTAATCCTATAGCGCTACATATGTCACGGTTTGGCTCGTACGAAGTTAATGATAAATTCAACACATAAGATTAATCCAAGTTTAAAGCATCAAGCCATCACGTATACAAGCATGTTATAGGAATGTTCATGTGTTTAAGCAAAATGTTCATGTGTAAGTTTGTTGATAGATAAACATGTTACACCCCAAAAGTGGTAAAAGTAGAAAGGGGGAATACGAGTATACTCGCGGTGGTTGCAAGCTTTCCTACTTGAAATCCCGTGAGTGAGTTGGTGGATGGATTAATTCGGAGCACCTTGTCCTTCTACACGAAGCAAACAAGGTGTGTGAGTTTGGCGTTTACGGAAGATTATAGATTCGGAGTTTAATTTGTATAGAAAATAACATAAGTAAAAATAATCATCTTGTACACATAACCCTTGTTCTTGACACTATTAGAACTCAAAAGAGTTGGTATGATTTCATGGATTCAAAGGTCCATTAGAGTCATAACAAGAGCATGGTCATAGATGATGTAACATATCCTTGACAAGTAACTATTAAGTTATCATCAAGTTTAGTTACTTAGTTATATATGTATATAGGATAGCTTAGATATTATATAGATTACAAGTCTTATGATTCAAGCATGAGGTAGGAGATTAATGTCTCCATTTAGGCACCTCTTTGTGTCATAGAGTTCATACATGAGGTAGGAAGAACAAGTCTCCATTTAGGCACCTCTATTGTTCACCACTACACTTGTTGTTACAAACAACAAGGAGGGTCATGAATATACAAGTATTATAGTATTAACAACAACTAATCTGTAGCAAAACATCAAGTAATGAGTGGATTCATATAAAGGATAGCCCAAGCTAGTCCAACCATCACACATTCATCAAGTTTCATACTTGAACACTACTTGTGGGTAAAACCCTAATTAAAACAGAAAGTCTATGAGGTTTTAACCTCTGATTTAGATGTCTCAACCATGTTTTTAAGCTTAACCAACCATAAGAGGGGTTGTAAGCATTAGGACATTGGCTTGAGTTGTGTTAAACACATGTTGGATGAAGTTTGCATAAGATGTAACAAAACAGAAAGTTTTTGGTCAATTTCGGAGCAATTCCAGGTCTGATTTCTCCATGAAGAAGTCAAGGAATCAAACTCCATGATTAACCAAGCAAATAGGAAGAAGAATCAAGTGTTTTCATCAAGAAATGAGCAAGTTATACCAAGTTTAGTGCAAGTGTGTGAATCTGTCCGAAAATGCAGATTCTTGCTTGAATTGGAGAGTGTTTTGGTGAGATTTGAGAGTGGTGAAAGTGTCCAAGTGCTTGGAGGAGCTTGGGTATTTATAGGGAGGTGATTAGGGTTGTTTAGAGGTGATTACAAGAGCCAAAACACGGTTTAAACTCAAAATCCCGCTCAAAATGGTGGCTGGTCGCGACCATCCAAGAGTTCTGCAGACACGAGCCTCACGCGGCCCGCCTGGGATATCCAGGCTAGTGGACGCGGGCCGCGCGCCACCTGGGTTCCGGCAATAAGTTTCATTTTTATACTTTTGGCCCCTATAGGTTTGTAGTTGATGCATTTAAGGGATTTTAAGGGCCATTCTTGTCACAAAAGCATAGATTAGGTTATGGTTAAGTATGAGGAGTGTAAACCAAGCATAATCAAGCGTATGAGTATCAATTCAAGTGTCGTCCTTGTTCAAAACACGTTCGAAGCATAAGTTTAGTTAAATTACAAGTTCACACATAGTTTCCAAGAGAAATGATCAAACATAGACTGATTCACGAAGTTGGACATACGAGCTTAATTAGAGTGCGTACAACATACACATAACAAAATACCAGTTCCATTAATGATCCAAGTCTCGATTTGATAAAGATTACAAAGAAAGGAAATGGTTACAAGAATACAAGGTTTCCAAAAATAGATTACGAACAAAACCTTCTATAAATGGAAAGTACAAAATAGCCGGGCGTTACAGTCTCCCCTCCTTTAGGAAATTTCGTCCCGAAATTTAGGAAGACATAGGGAAAAGATGAGGATATTTCGACTTCATTTCGCTTTCGAGCTCCCAAGTAAATTCAGCGCCACGTTTTCCTTCCCATCGAACTTTGACAATAGGAATTCGACTGCGCCTCAATTGCTTGGTTCCTTGGTCCATGATCTCGACCGGTTTTTCCACAAAGTGAAGCGTTTCGTTGACTTGCATGTCTTCGAGAGGAACGTGTAGTCCTTCGTCAGCTAGACATTTCTTTAAGTTGGACATGTGGAAGACAGGGTGTACATTGCTGAGTTCTTCGGGCAGGTCCAGTCTATACGCAACCTCGCCAATCCTCTCGAGAATTTTGAAAGGACCAACGTAGCGAGGTGCGAGTTTCCCTTTCTTGCCAAATCGAACCACGCCCTTCCAAGGGGATACCTTGAGAAGCACGAGGTCACCTGTCTTGAATTCCATAGGTTTGCGTCCTTTGTCAGCGTAACTCTTTTGTTGGCTCCTGGCTTTCAATAAGTTGTCTCGAACCTGTAAAATCTTGTCCGTCGTCTCTTGTATAAGCTCGGGACCGGTGATTTGGGCTTGACCAAACTCGTGCCAACAAATAGGCGAACGGCACTTGCGACCATACAATGCTTCGAAATTGAATACTCGCGTGATAACTCTTATTGTACGAGAATTCGACCAAGGGCAAGTGTGAATCCCAGTTGCCACCAAAATCTATTACGCATGAACGAAGCATATCCTCTAAGGTTTGGATAGTACGCTCGGTTTGACCGTCAGTCTGAGGATGGAAGGCAGTGCTAAGGTTGAGTTTAGTACCCATAGCAGATTGAAAAGTTTGCCAGAGACGAGACGTAAAACGAGCATCATGATCAGAAATGATGTCAGTGGGAATACCATGACGACAGATTATCTCCTTCATGTAGACCTTAGCCAATTTCTCGACTTTGAAATCTTCACGAATAGGGAGGAAGTGAGCTGACTTGGTCAATCGATCAACGATTACCCAAATGCTGTCATGACCAGCAGTAGTGCGAGGAAGCTTAGTGATAAAATCCATGGCAATGATCTCCCATTTCCAGGTAGGAATCCTTGATTGTTTGAGTAAGCCAGAGGGATGTTGATGTTCAGCTTTCACTTTGGAACATGTGAGACATTTTGAGACGAAAATGGCTATATCCTTCTTCATTCCAGGCCACCAATAGGATGTACGCATATCATGGTACATCTTGTCGGCACCAGGGTGAATAGAATACTTCGTGTTATGGGCCTCCTTCATCAGGAATTTGCGAAGATCATCACGGTTGGGAATCCAGATACGATTGAGATAGTATAAAATGCCATCAGATTTGGACACGAGACTATTTTCAGCACCACATTGCATCTCGTTGTAGAGGTTACCCTCATTAACGGATGTGTACTGAGCGTTACGTATGCGATTTTGAAGATCGTGGACGAGTTGGAAACAACGGATACTTTTGACATGAGTTTTACGACTAAGAGCGTCAGCTACTACATTCGCTTTACCTGGGTGGTATTTGATTTCGCAATCGTAGTCGTTTAACAATTCCACCCAACGACGTTGACGCATGTTTAGTTCCTTTTGGTTGAAGATGTGTTGAAGGCTCTTATGGTCGGTGAAGACCACACATTTAGTACCATAAAGGTAGTGTCGCCAAATCTTCAATGCAAAAACGACTGCACCAAGTTCAAGGTCGTGGGTAGTATAGTTTTTCTCATGAATTTTGAGTTGTCTCGATGCGTAAGCGATAACCTTGTCACGTTGCATAAGGACACAACCAAGGCCGAGGTTTGAAGCGTCGCAATACACGACAAATCATTGTTACCATCAGGAAGCATTAGGATAGGAGCATTGCAAAGCATATCCTTGAGCGTTTGAAAGGATTCCTCTTGTTCGGGACCCCAAACAAAAGGTCTCTCTTTTTGAGTCAAGGAGGTCAAAGGAACAGCGATTTTTGAAAAGTTGGAGATAAAACGACGATAGTAACCAGCAAGACCAAGAAACGAGCGAATTTCAGACGGAGATTTAGGTGCGATCCAATTTTTCACAGCTTCGATTTTAGCGGGGTCAACGTGTATTCCAAGTTCGTTGACAGTATGACCAAGGAATTGAACCTCTTTTAGCCAAAATTCACACTTGGAGAATTTGGCATATAGACGTTCAGTACGAAGGAGTTCAAGGATAAGGTGCAAGTGTCGCTTATGCTCTTCTTGCGTCTTGGAATAGATGAGAATATCGTCGATGAAGACGATCACAAAACGGTCCAAGTATGCTTTGCACACGCGGTTCATTAAATCCATGAAAACAGCAGGTGCGTTGGTCAAACCAAAGGGCATGACCACGAACTCATAATGACCATAACGCGTACGGAAAGCGGTTTTAGGTACATCTTCTTCGAGTACTCGAAGTTGATGATACCCAGAACGAAGATCGATCTTTGAAAAGCAGGTTGCGCCTTGCAATTGATCGAAGAGGTCATCAATGCGAGGAAGAGGGTATCGATTTTTGATGGTAAGCTTGTTGAGCTCACGATAGTCAATACACATACGAAATGATCCATCTTTCTTTTTGACAAACAAAACGGGAGCGCCCCAAGGAGAAGTACTAGGGCGTATAAAGCCTTTGTCAAGAAGTTCTTGAAGTTGACTCGAGAGCTCTTGCATCTCAGAGGGTGCTAAACGATAGGGAGACTTAGCGACAGGCGTAGCGCCGGGCACTAAGTCGACGCGAAAATCGACAGAACGAGCAGGAGGCGGACCAGGAAGATCGTCGGGAAATACATCCGGAAAGTCGCGTACAACAGGAACGTCGCTTATGCTTGGGCCTTTGTCCTTCTTTTCCACAATGTGGGCGAGAAAGGCGAAGGTACCCTTGCGTAAGCATTTGTTTGCTTTGATACACGACATAAGCTTAAGGCCTTGAGAAGGCTTTTCACCATAGACGTGTAGAGAGTCACCGTTTGGAAGAGGTAAGCGAATAAACTTCTCGGAACAGACAACTTCAGCACGAACTCGCCTAAGCCAGTCCATACCTACTATGACATCGAAACTACCCATTTGCATAGGTATGAGATCAATTGAAAACGTATGATCGTTTAGAATCAACGAGCAATTGGAGAGAACAGAATTGACAACGACGGTTTTACCATTAGCGACTTCGACAGCGAAAGATTTTGGCAACTTAGAGCGTTTACACTTGAGCAAGGACTCGAATTCTAACGACACAAAACTTTTATCGGCACCAGTATCAAATAAGCATGAAGCATAGACATGGTTAATGGGAAACGTACCAGTAATGACGTCGTTTGCGTTTTGAGCTTGAGTAGTGGTGAGAAGGAAAGCTCGACCTCTAGCGGGTTCTTGGACTTGTTGCTGTTGTTGTTGAGGCTGCGGTTGCTGCTGTCGAGGTTGTTGTGGCTGGTATCGTTGAGGGCACACGTTGGCCATATGGTTGGTATCACCACACGTGTAGCATGCTCGCGCAGGGGCGACTTGATTCAGAGCTAAAAGGGCTTGGTTTTGGTGGGCATGAGGTGGGAAGCGGCAGTATGGAGCAGTATGCCCACCTCGGCCACACTTGTCGCACTTTCGACATTGAACGTTTGGAGGGTGATGATACTGGCATTTGCCACACTTCGGTTGCGTTCCAGTGTAAACCTTGCGTGGAGTTTCATTGTTGGTAAAAGCAGGCACGGTTTGAAGGGGTTGTGGGTTTGGCGGAGTGACGACCGCACAATTTTGGCTCGAAGCCTTCCGCTTCTTGCCTTGGTTTTTCTTAGACGACTGGGAGGGTTTGGGCTCATCAGGAGAGTCAATTGTAGCTTGGCGTGCACTCCTTGTTGGAACCTTGTCAAAGGTTCCATGAAGAACGCAGTTGTTGTTAAGTTCGGCGGCTATACAAAAAGCATCTTCAATGGTTTGGGGATTAGCAGAGGCAAGGTGGTTTGTCAGAGAAGGTGCAACACAACGGACGAATTTGGCTACGGTTTTGGGTACGGTTTCAACTTGTCCAGGACAGAGAACACTGAGTTGCTTAAAGCGCGTAATCAGGCCATCCATGTCACTCCCCTTCTGAGTGAGGTTCCAAAATTCGTTCTCCAATTTTTGGAGTTCATGAGGAGGACAGAAGTGGTCTTTCATAAGCTGTTTGAGATCGTCCCAAGGCATAGCATGTGCAACCTCGTTTCCCCTTTTGTTGCGTTCAGTCGTCCACCACTCGAGTGCCTTTTCACGAAACACCCCAGTTGCATTCAAGGTCCTTAGTTCGTCAGGGCAACCACTTTGCAAGAAGGTAAGCTCGATGGCATCAAACCAGTTCATCATGGCGGTAGCGCCATTCTTGCCAGTAAATTCTAGGGGTTTACAAGCCATGAATTGCTTAAATTGGAAGGTCGATTTGGGTTTTTCTGCCTTTGAGTCAACGGAGCCATGCGGTGAATCGGTTTGAATCTTGCTAACGATGTCGGGTAGGACTTCAGCAAATTGTTTAGCCATAAATTTCATGCAATCTTTTTGAGACATGGCAGTGGAGGTTGAACCCTTCTTTGACTTTTGCTTCTTGGAAGAGCGAGACGACATCTAAAAGATTGAAAGAGGAGGAAAGGATGAGACTTTGATCATTAATTGAAAACAAGGTTTGTGTATGTAAAAGCAAGTAAATGTTCATGTACCAAGTAAAGTTCACATAGAGCATAAGTTTCCAACACACATTCAACAAGTATAACACATAAGTTGCGTAAAAGGGTGTAAATTTAGTTTGTTCACGAGAATTATTATTGTTTGTGATTGCGGTAACGTGCGAAATGATTAAAACGACATTTCGAAGCGAATGAACGTTCAAGTATAAAATCACATATAAATTGAGATGCATAAAAGAGAGGCTCAATAAAACATAGGATTGTTTCAGGTAGAGAAACGTCGACAATTCCAAAGTGGGTCGAAAGCCCTTTCGATTTAGAGATATTGTGCTTTGGCCTATAAGTAAGATACTCTCGTCGAGAAGCGATTAACGGTATCTTACCCTTCCGGTTACTACACTCTCTAAACGATTGGAACATTCGGGAGTTTGTGAGAATAAAAATCAAGGAATGGGACTTAATCGACAAGATGCGGGTTTCACCCCTAACTTGACGATTTCGTACCCTAAATGTGGTTGGTACTTGTCGGCCAAAATAAAATTTTGACACTTTGACAAGGGTCCACTAGAGTTGAAATGGAAATTACCATTAAGTTGTGGATATCACTCCTAGCTTAATGGTGAAATTTCGTGCAAAATAGATAAAAGGTGGAATCAGAGTCGTTTACCAAATTGTGGGTTTCATGCCTATTTTGGTAAATTCATCTCGTTGATGTAACAAGATTATAAAATCGCATAAGTGTATTCGTGTTAGCCTTAGGAAAGGCATATAAATTTAATAACAAGAAGTGTAGCTAGGAAGCATGCATGGTAGAGTACAAAAGTTTTAAACAACAAATAAGAGGCAAAATTCCTAGAACTATAGATTAGGGCAAAAGCATGGCAATTTTCCTAATTCCCTATAGTTATGGCTCTGATAACAATCTGTCACACCCCAACCAATGGCGGAAACATCGGGATGAGACGAAGTGTGAAGATTGCTTGAGACATCATAACGCTATTTGTGACAATATTTAACTAATCCCAATTTCATTTCATAACTTCAAATAGTCAACATTACACAAACTCAAATGACAACAAGTTCCAAAAGTATTACATAACAACATAAGCAAAATTGATACAACATATTAAACCTAAACGTCTATATGTGTATCTAGGCATCAACACTACTTCTTTTCATAGCATCGTCATCATCAACCTGTAACATGTTTAAAAATACAATTCAATGCAAAAGCAAAGGCGAGTATACAAGTTTGATACATACATAGCAAAAGATAAGTTTTAAACAATTCCTCATAGCAAGCATGTGATTCAAGATAAACATTTAAACATGGTATGTGTCTAACATATCAAACCAAGGAAACGCAATATGCTCATGACATTACCGAGATAAAGGGGCGGGTCGTTAATCCTATAGCGCTACATATGTCACGGCTTGGCTCGTACGAAGTTAATGATAAATTCAACACATAAGATTAATCCAAGTTTAAAGCATCAAGCCATCACGTATACAAGCATGTTATAGGAATGTTCATGTGTTTAAGCAAAATGTTCATGTGTAAGTTTGTTGATAGATAAACATGTTACACCCCAAAACTGGTAAAAGTAAAAAGGGGGAATACGAGTATACTCACGGTGGTTGCAAGCTTTCCTACTTGAAATCCCGTGAGTGAGTTGGTGGATGGATTAATTCGGAGCACCTTGTCCTTCTACACGAGGCAAACAAGGTGTGTGAGTTTGGCGTTTACGGAAGATTATAGATTCGGAGTTTAATTTGTATAGAAAATAACATAAGTAAAAATAATCATCTTGTACACATAACCCTTGTTCTTGACACTATTAGAACTCAAAAGAGTTGGTATGATTTCATGGATTCAAAGGTCCATTAGAGTCGTAACAAGAGCATGGTCATAGATGATGTAACATATCCTTGACAAGTAACTATTAAGTTATCATCAAGTTTAGTTACTTAGTTATATATGTATATAGGATAGCTTAGATATTATACAGATTACAAGTCTTATGATTCAAGCATGAGGTAGGAGATTAATGTCTCCATTTAGGCACCTCTTTGTGTCATAGAGTTCATACATGAGGTAGGAAGAACAAGTCTCCATTTAGGCACCTCTATTGTTCACCACTACACTTGTTGTTACAAACAACAAGGAGGGTCATGAACATACAAGTATTATAGTATTAACAACAACTAATCTATAGCAAAACATCAAGTAATGAGTGGATTCTTATGAAGGATAGCCCAAGCTAGTCCAACCATCACACATTCATCAAGTTTCATACTTGAACACTACTTGTGGGTAAAACCCTAATTAAAACAGAAAGTTTATGAGGTTTTAACCTCTGATTTAGATGTCTCAACCATGTTTTTAAGCTTAACCAACCACAAGAGGGGTTGTAAGCATTAGGACATTGGCTTGAGTTGTGTTAAACACATGTTGGATGAAGTTTGCATAAGATGTAACAAAACAGAAAGTTTTTGGTCAATTTCGGAGCAATTCCAGGTCTGATTTCTCCATGGAGAAGTCAAGGAATCAAACTCCATGATTAACCAAGCAAATAGGAAGAAGAATCAAGTGTTTTCATCAAGAAATGAGCAAGTTATACCAAGTTTAGTGCAAGTGTGTGAATCTGTCCGAAAATGCAGATTCTTGCTTGAATTGGAGAGTGTTTTGGTGAGATTTGAGAGTGGTGAAAGTGTCCAAGTGCTTGGAGGAGCTTGGGTATTTATAGGGAGGTGATTAGGGTTGTTTAGAGGTGATTACAAGAGCCAAAACACGGTTTAAACTCAAAATCCCGCTCAAAATGGTGGCTGGTCGCGACCATCCAAGAGTTCTGCAAACACGAGCCTCACGCGGCCCGCCTGGGATATCCAGGCTAGTGGACGCGGGCCGCGCGCCACCTGGGTTCCGGCAATAAGTTTCATTTTTACACTTTTGGCCCCTATAGTTGTGTAGTTGATGCATTTAAGGGGTTTTAAGGGCCATTCTTGTCACAAAAGCATAGATTAGGTTATGATTAAGTATGAGGAGTGTAAACCAAGCATAATCAAGCGTATGAGTATCAATTCAAGTGTCGTCCTTGTTCAAAACACGTTCGAAGCATAAGTTTAGTTAAATTACAAGTTCACACATAGTTTCCAAGAGAAATGATCAAACATAGATTGATTCACGAAGTTGGACATACGAGCTTAATTAGAGTGCGTACAACATACACATAACAAAATACCAGTTCCATTAATGATCCAAGTCTTGATTTGATAAAGATTACAAAGAAAGGAAATGGTTACAAGAATACAAGGTTTCCAAAAATAGATTACGAACAAAACCTTCTATAAATGGAAAGTACAAAGTAGCCGGGCGTTACATTGTCTCCATAGGCTCATCAGGTAATGACGTATTATTAATGAGCCTATCGATACTTTTAACCGAGAATGAATCTTCCCCATAAAAGTCCCAAACCCACGTATCCCCAACAAATCCAAACTCTAATTATCCAATAATTACATCAAATTATCCGGTTACTTTGATTCTTGACCTCCTCTAATTGGCCGCTGTAACATTTGTGCTCGAAATCATTATGAACAGTTCAATTATCAATAAAACAATGTTATTTGATCCCAATGTTTGTTTGGTTGGGTTTTACATTTTTCATGTTTTGACTTTTGTTCGATTTTAAACTCTACATCGCTTTCTGGAGAATTATACGCAAACTGGGGCGTAAACGTACTCAGTTTAATGCGACAAATACTCCGGAACATCAACATATACCCAACATACCTTAAATAACCTTTACATAACTTAGAAATAAGTTTTGAAGGCTTTGGTATGGTAAAAACAAGTTAATTCGCTTACAGGGACTAAACTTGACAAACTGCGAAAGTATGCCAATTTGTACTGTAACAAACATTCCGGAACATGTCCATAAGTTAAACATACCATAAATATCCTTTACATAGCTTAGAAATAGGCTTTGAGGGGTTTGGTATGCTAAAACAAACTTTTGGATCATTCAGGGGCTAAAAGTGTCAAAAAGTGCACAAGTTTGCACTTTCGCGCATAACTTACGTTCTGAATACACCCGGACATCCAAAAATTTATGTAAGCATCCTTATATTATGCCTTAGTGTTTGGCATGAGAAAAATCCATTCGTCGCATCATTTGGATCATTTTTCGCGCTTATGCGCATTCCGTCGTAATTAACCGAACATCGCGATCGTACGGCCAAACGAACCAACATCCGACATATTTTTGAGCATGTTTCATGTCCACAATGTTTAGGCATCATTTTAGGGCCTTAAAGTTGGCTTTACGGGCCTTAGAAGTGCTGAAAATGGCTTAAACATGCAACAGGGACCAAAACTGCCATTTCTGAAAGTATGTGCAGATCAGACATGCCCAGGCGGCCCGCCTGAGTTTTGTCTGATCCTGACGCGGGCCGCGTGGCCCCTAGAGTTGCAGAAACTTTGTTTTCTTGCAAAACTTGGCCTTTCAAACACTCCAAAGGGCAATGCCCTTTCACCATCTCTGGGGTTAAGGTCATTATAAGCCACCACAACATCTTGACAAGTGTACGCATAAGATCGTGGCACGATATTCAAGAAACGATCCTAACGGCTTTACTTTTCCTATAAATACCCCCCCATTTGTGTTAAAACCCACAAAACTGATCAAAGAGCTCTAAGTTGTTGCTATTGCTTCATACCTGAGCTCCTGGATCAAGTTTAGCTTTCGGGGACCCTTCGTAAGTGTTCTTTCGTTCTTTTAATCGCTTTCTAGTGCTAAAGTCAAACTTTGTTTGACTTTCTGCGTTAACCAGCCTATGGTCAACACGAAGTTCATTGGAACTTCATAACGTGAGCGTGATCACGATGGTTATAGTCCATGGCGACTATACCTACTGATTACCACGTTATCTAGGCTCAGTGACGAGTCGTAATTTCGGCCAAAATGCGCATTCTTGCGTATTTTGTGACCAAACTACTCGTGAGCATCAAAGCCGTTTGTTTTGATGCCAAACCTATTTTCTAAACTTAGTTAAGCATGTTCTAACATACTTAGCTCGTCACTTTTAGTATAATGCTTATATAGGGTCGTAAGGTAAGCGATCTAAACCATCGCTTATACTTTCGAACCCGACCCATTTGGTCGATCTTTAGGATCCGACCAAACACATTAGGTGACGATAGCTATAACCTTCCGAGGTTATACCTTGTGGTCACGATGTTAGGCGTTCCAAACGCGTTCTACGCGAACGACGCGTTAAGGTAGCATAAGTTACCTAAACGGGTCGTAATGGGACGCAAGCACTTAGGTTAAGTTTCATTTTAGTATGTAGGCTTTGTTAAACCATATTTCACGAGTCTCCATACTCGCTTGGTTTACGAACCCACATACTATCCGATCCTTCCGATTTGGTCCGGTATATTAACATAGCTACCTATTAGGTGTCGTTTGATATTCCGTGATCACTAGCATTGTGTGATTATTACACAAGAACTTCAAAGCAATCTCAGGTGAGTACATTGAACCCCTCTTTTACTATTTTCCAAACTGTTTTGAGGTGAAACACATGTGCCTACTTGTTACTTTCATGCTTTCCATGTTTTCACATCATATACCTGCTATGTTCGTTAGTACATTATAGTACATGATTACATTATATTTCATGCTATGTATGCCCATTGTGTGCGTACTTAGTACATTGTTTTACATTACATTTCATGCTATGTATGCCCATTGTGTGCGTACTTAGTACATTGTTTTACATTACATTTCATGCTATGTATGCCCATTGTGTGCGTACTTAGTACATTGTTTCACATTACATTTCATGCTATTTATGCCCATTGTGTGCATACCTAGTGTAATTGTTTACATCACATGCTTTCGTTTTGGTATGACATTTGGTTTGTTTAACATGGAACAATACATTCATTAACATTGATCACGCCATTCGTTAGTAGGTAGTGGTACCATAGGAATTGACAACTCCCGTTCCGGACATCCTAGGTTGGTTTGGATGAAAGGAATGACCGAATTCGATATACATAACTTAGATAAACTTTTAATTTGTTTAAGGGTTTATCGCCACAGTCTCAAGGCTTGGATGTATGCATTTTACACAATACCGCATAAATGTTTGTATCAGTATAGCATGCATTTATTCCACAAAACATAACGTTGATTTAAATCATGTTTTACTTCAATACCTTGTTTTTGTGCATTTTACATATGGTTTAGTTGATACATTTCGCTTACCATACATGATACATTTTGGGTACACATTACATGATCTACATTAAACATAAACATTTTGACACTGATATACACATTTGGTGGTTTACATTGAACATAGACATTTCGATATGGTTTACACAATAACACTTGACAACTGATTTGTAACGCCCGGCTATTTTGTACTTTCCATTTATAGAAGGTTTTGTTCGTAATCTATTTTTGGAAACCTTGTATTCTTGTAACCATTTCCTTTCTTTGTAATCTTTATCAAATCGAGACTTAGATCATTAATGGAACTGGTATTTTGTTATGTGTATGTTGTACGCACTCTAATTAAGCTCGTATGTCCAACTTCGTGAATCAATCTATGTTTGATCATTTCTCTTGGAAACTATGTGTGAACTTGTAATTTAACTAAACTTATGCTTCGAACGTGTTTTGAACAAGGACGACACTTGAATTGATACTCATACGCTTGATTATGCTTGGTTTACACTCCTCATACTTAATCATAACCTAATCTATGCTTTTGTGACAAGAATGGCCCTTAAAACCCCTTAAATGCATCAACTACACAACTATAGGGGCCAAAAGTGTAAAAATGAAACTTATTGCCGGAACCCAGGTGGCGCGCGGCCCGCGTCCACTAGCCTGGATATCCCAGGCGGGCCGCGTGAGGCTCGTGTCTGCAGAACTCTTGGATGGTCGCGACCAGCCACCATTTTGAGCGGGATTTTGAGTTTAAACCGTGTTTTGGCTCTTGTAATCACCTCTAAACAACCCTAATCACCTCCCTATAAATACCCAAGCTCCTCCAAGCACTTGGACACTTTCACCACTCTCAAATCTCACCAAAACACTCTCTAATTCAAGCAAGAATCTGCATTTTCGGACAGATTCACACACTTGCACTAAACTTGGTATAACTTGCTCATTTCTTGATGAAAACACTTGATTCTTCTTCCTATTTGCTTGGTTAATCATGGAGTTTGATTCCTTGACTTCTCCATGGAGAAATCAGACCTGGAATTACTCCGAAATTGACCAAAAACTTTCTGTTTTGTTACATCTTATGCAAACTTCATCCAACATGTGTTTAACACAACTCAAGCCAATGTCCTAATGCTTACAACCCCTCTTGTGGTTGGTTAAGCTTAAAAACATGGTTGAGACATCTAAATCAGAGGTTAAAACCTCATAAACTTTCTGTTTTAATTAGGGTTTTACCCACAAGTAGTGTTCAAGTATGAAACTTGATGAATGTGTGATGGTTGGACTAGCTTGGGCTATCCTTCATAAGAATCCACTCATTACTTGATGTTTTGCTATAGATTAGTTGTTGTTAATACTATAATACTTGTATGTTCATGACCCTCCTTGTTGTTTGTAACAACAAGTGTAGTGGTGAACAATAGAGGTGCCTAAATGGAGACTTGTTCTTCCTACCTCATGTATGAACTCTATGACACAAAGAGGTGCCTAAATGGAGACATTAATCTCCTACCTCATGCTTGAATCATAAGACTTGTAATCTATATAATATCTAAGCTATCCTATATACATATATAACTAAGTAACTAAACTTGATGATAACTTAATAGTTACTTGTCAAGGATATGTTACATCATCTATGACCATGCTCTTGTTACGACTCTAATGGACCTTTGAATCCATGAAATCATACCAACTCTTTTGAGTTCTAATAGTGTCAAGAACAAGGGTTATGTGTACAAGATGATTATTTTTACTTATGTTATTTTCTATACAAATTAAACTCCGAATCTATAATCTTCCGTAAACGCCAAACTCACACACCTTGTTTGCCTCGTGTAGAAGGATAAGGTGCTCCGAATTAATCCATCCACCAACTCACTCGCGGGATTTCAAGTAGGAAAGCTTGCAACCACCGTGAGTATACTCGTATTCCCCCTTTTTACTTTTACCACTTTTGGGGTGTAACATGTTTATTTATCAACAAACTTACACATGAACATTTTGCTTAAACACATGAACATTCCTATAACATGCTTGTATACGTGATGGCTTGATGCTTTAAACTTGGATTAATCTTATGTGTTGAATTTATCATTAACTTCGTACGAGCCAAACCGTGACATATGTAGCGCTATAGGATTAACGACCCGCCCCTTTATCTCGGTAATGTCATGAGCATATTGCGTTTCCTTGGTTTGATATGTTAGACACATACCATGTTTAAATGTTTATCTTGAATCACATGCTTGCTATGAGGAATTGTTTAAAACTTATCTTTTGCTATGTATGTATCAAACTTGTATACTCGCCTTTGCTTTTGCATTGAATTGTATTTTTAAACATGTTACAGGTTGATGATGACGATGCTATGAAAAGAAGTAGCGTTGATGCCTAGATACACATATAGACGTTTAGGTTTAATATGTTGTATCAATTTTGCTTATGTTGTTATGTAATACTTTTGGAACTTGTTGTCATTTGAGTTTGTGTAATGTTGACTATTTGAAATTTATGGCTAAACAATTTGCTAAAGTCCTACCCGACATCGTTAGCAAGATTCAAACCGATTCACCGCATGGCTCCGTTGACTCAAAGGTAGAAAAACCCAAATCGACCTTCCAATTTAAGCAATTCATGGCTTGTAAACCCCTAGAATTTACTGGCAAGAATGGCGCTACCGCCATGATGAATTGGTTTGATGCCATCGAGCTTACCTTCTTGCAAAGTGGTTGCCCTGACGAACTAAGGACCTTGAATGCAACTGGGGTGTTTCGTGAAAAGGCACTCGAGTGGTGGACGACTGAACGCAACAAAAGGGGAAACGAGGTTGCACATGCTATGCCTTGGGACGATCTCAAACAGCTTATGAAAGACCACTTCTGTCCTCCTCATGAACTCCAAAAATTGGAGAACGAATTTTGGAACCTCACTCAGAAGGGGAGTGACATGGATGGCCTGATTACGCGCTTTAAGCAACTCAGTGTTCTCTGTCCTGGACAAGTTGAAACCGTACCCAAAACCGTAGCCAAATTCGTCCGTTGTGTTGCACCTTCTCTGACAAACCACCTTGCCTCTGCTAATCCCCAAACCATTGAAGATGCTTTTCGTATAGCCACCGAACTTAAAAACAACTACGTTCTTCATGGAACCTTTGACAAGGCTCCAACAAGGAGTGCACGCCAAGCTACAATTGACTCTCCTGATGAGCCCAAACCCTCCCAGTCGTCTAAGAAAAACCAAGGCAAGAAGCGGAAGGCTTCGAGCCAAAATTGTGCGGTCGTCACTCCGCCAAACCCACAACCCCTTCAAACCGTGCCTGCTTTTACCAACAATGAAACTCCACGCAAGGTTTACACTGGAACGCAACCGAAGTGTGGCAAATGCCAGTATCATCACCCTCCAAACGTTCAATGTCGAAAGTAAGACAAGTGTGGCCGAGGTGGGCATACTGCTCCATACTGCCGCTTCCCACCTCATGCCCACCAAAACCAAGCCCTTTTAGCTCCGAATCAAGTCGCCCCTGCGCGAGCATGCTACACGTGTGGTGATACCAACCATATGGACAACGTGTGCCCTCAACGATACCAGCCACAACAACCTCGACAGCAGCAACCGCAGCCTCAACAACAATAGCAACAGGTCCAAGAACCCGCTAGAGGTCGAGCTTTCCTTCTCACCACTGCTCAGGCTCAAAACGCGAACGACGTCATTACTGGTACGTTTCCCATTAACCATGTCTATGCTTCATGCTTATTTGATACTGGTGCCGATAAAAGTTTTGTGTCGTTAGAATTCGAGTCCTTGCTCAAGTGTAAACGCTCTAAGTTGCCAAAATCTTTCGCTGTCGAAGTCGCTAATGGTAAAACCGTCGTTGTCAATTCTGTTCTCTCCAATTGCTCGTTGATTCTAAACGATCATACGTTTTCAATTGATCTCATACCTATGCAAATGGGTAGTTTCGATGTCATAGTAGGTATGGACTGGCTTAGGCGAGTTCGTGCTGAAGTTGTCTGTTCCGAGAAGTTTATTCGCTTACCTCTTCCAAACGGTGACTCTCTACACGTCTATGGTGAAAAGCCTTCTCAAGGCCTTAAGCTTATGTCGTGTATCAAAGCAAACAAATGCTTACGCAAGGGTACCTTCGCCTTTCTCGCCCACATTGTGGAAAAGAAGGACAAAGGCCCAAGCATAAGCGACGTTCCTGTTGTACGCGACTTTCCGGATGTATTTCCCGACGATCTTCCTGGTCCGCCTCCTGCTCGTTCTGTCGATTTTCGCATCGACTTAGTGCCCGGCGCTACGCCTGTCGCTAAGTCTCCCTATCGTTTAGCACCCTCTGAGATGCAAGAGCTCTCGAGTCAACTTCAAGAGCTTCTTGACAAAGGCTTTATACGCCCTAGTACTTCTTCTTGGGGCGCTCCCGTTTTGTTTGTCAAAAAGAAAGATGGATCATTTCGTATGTGTATTGACTATCGTGAGCTCAACAAGCTTACCATCAAAAATCGATACCCTCTTCCTCGCATTGATGACCTCTTCGATCAATTGCAAGGCGCAACCTGCTTTTCAAAGATCGATCTTCGTTCTGGGTATCATCAACTTTGAGTACTCGAAGAAGATGTACCTAAAACCGCTTTCCGTACGCGTTATGGTCATTACGAGTTCGTGGTCATGCCCTTTGGTTTGACCAACGCACCTGCTGTTTTCATGGATTTAATGAACCGCGTGTGCAAAGCATACTTGGACCGTTTTGTGATCGTCTTCATCGACGATATTCTCATCTATTCCAAGACGCAAGAAGAGCATAAGCGACACTTGCACCTTATCCTTGAACTCCTTCGTACTGAACGTCTATACGCCAAATTCTCCAAGTGTGAATTTTGGCTAAAAGAGGTTCAATTCCTTGGTCATACTGTCAACGAACTTGGAATTCACGTTGACCCCGCTAAAATCGAAGCTGTGAAAAATTGGATCGCACCTAAATCTCCGTCTGAAATTCGCTCGTTTCTTGGTCTTGCTGGTTACTATCGTCGTTTTATCTCCAACTTTTCAAAAATCGCTGTTCCTTTGACCTCCTTGACTCAAAAAGAGAGACCTTTTGTTTGGGGTCCCGAATAAGAGGAATCCTTTCAAACGCTCAAGGATATGCTTTGCAATGCTCCTATCCTAACGCTTCCTGATGGTAACAATGATTTTGTCGTGTATTGCGACGCTTCAAACCTCGGCCTTGGTTGTGTCCTTATGCAACGTGACAAGGTTATCGCTTACGCATCGAGACAACTCAAAATTCATGAGAAAAACTATACTACCCACGACCTTGAACTTGGTGCAGTCGTTTTTGCATTGAAGATTTGGCGACACTACCTTTATGGTACTAAATGTGTGGTCTTCACCGACCATAAGAGCCTTCAACACATCTTCAACCAAAAGGAACTACGATTGCGAAATCAAATACCACCCAGGTAAAGCGAATGCAGTAGCTGACGCTCTTAGTCGTAAAACTCATGTCAAAAGTATCCGTTGTTTCCAACTCGTCCACGATCTTCAAAATCGCATACGTAACGCTCAGTACACATCCGTTAATGAGGGTAACCTCTACAACGAGATGCAATGTGGTGCTGAAAATAGTCTCGTGTCCAAATCTGATGGCATTTTATACTATCTCAATCGTATCTGGATTCCCAACCGTGATGATCTTCGCAAATTCCTGATGAAGGAGGCCCATAACACGAAGTATTCTATTCACCCTGGTGCTGACAAGATGTACCATGATATGCGTACATCCTATTGGTGGCCTGGAATGAAGAAGGATATAGCCATTTTCGTCTCAAAATGTCTCACATGTTCCAAAGTGAAAGCTGAACATCAACGTCCCTCTGTCTTACTCAAACAACCAAGGATTCCTACCTGGAAATGGGAGAGCATTGCCATGGATTTTATCACTAAGCTTCCTCGCACTACTGCTGGTCATGACAGCATTTGGGTAATCGTTGATCGATTGACCAAGTCAGCTCACTTCCTCCCTATTCGTGAAGATTTCAAAGTCGAGAAATTGGCTAAGGTCTACATGAAGGAGATAATCTGTCGTCATGGTATTCCCACTGACATCATTTCTGATCGTGATGCTCGTTTTACGTCTCGTCTCTGGCAAACTTTTCAATCTGCTATGGGTACTAAACTCAACCTTAGCACTGCCTTCCATCCTCAGACTGACGGTCAAACCGAGCGTACTATCCAAACCTTAGAGGATATGCTTCGTTCATGCGTAATAGATTTTGGTGGCAACTGGGATTCACACTTGCCCTTGGTCGAATTCTCGTACAATAAGAGTTATCACGCGAGTATTCAAATGGCACCTTTCGAAGCATTGTATGGTCGCAAGTGTCGTTCGCCTATTTGTTGGCACGAGTTTGGTCAAGCCCAAATCACCGGTCCCGAGCTTATACAAGAGACGACGGACAAGATTTTACAGGTTCGAGACAACTTATTGAAAGCCAGGAGCCGACAAAAGAGTTACGCTGACAAAGGACGCAAACCTATGGAATTCGAGACAGGTGACCTCGTGCTTCTCAAGGTATCCCCTTGGAAGGGCGTGGTTCGATTTGGCAAGAAAGGGAAACTCGCACCTCGCTACGTTGGTCCTTTCAAAATTCTCGAGAGGATTGGCGAGGTTGTGTATAGACTGGACCTGCCCGAAGAACTCAGCAATGTACACCCTGTCTTCCACGTGTCCAACTTAAAGAAATGTCTAGCTGACGAAGGACTCCACGTTCCTCTCAAAGACATGCAAGTCAACGAAACGCTTCACTTTGTGGAAAAACCGATCGAGATCATGGACCAAGGAACCAAGCAATTGAGGCGCAGTCGAATTCCTATTGTCAAAGTTCGATGGGAAGGAAAACGTGGCGCTGAATTTACTTGGGAGCTCGAAAGCGAAATGAAGTCGAAATATCCTCATCTTTTCCCTACGTCTTCCTAAATTTCGGGACGAAATTTCCTAAAGGAGGGGAGACTGTAACGCCCGGCTATTTTGTACTTTCCATTTATAGAAGGTTTTGTTCGTAATCTATTTTTGGAAACCTTGTATTCTTGTAACCATTTCCTTTCTTTGTAATCTTTATCAAATCGAGACTTGGATCATTAATGGAACTGGTATTTTGTTATGTGTATGTTGTACGCACTCTAATTAAGCTCGTATGTCCAACTTCGTGAATCAATCTATGTTTGATCATTTCTCTTGGAAACTATGTGTGAACTTGTAATTTAACTAAACTTATGCTTCGAACATGTTTTAAACAAGGACGACACTTGAATTGATACTCATACGCTTGATTATGCTTGGTTTACACTCCTCATACTTAATCATAACCTAATCTATGCTTTTGTGACAAGAATGGCCCTTAAAACCCCTTAAATGCATCAACTACACAACTATAGGGGCCAAAAGTGTAAAAATGAAACTTATTGCCGGAACCCAGGTGGCCCGCGGCCCGTGTCCACTAGCCTGGATATCCCAGGCGGGCCGCGTGAGGCTCGTGTCTGCAGAACTCTTGGATGGTCGCGACCAGCCACCATTTTGAGCGGGATTTTGAGTTTAAACCGTGTTTTGGCTCTTGTAATCACCTCTAAACAACCCTAATCACCTCCCTATAAATACCCAAGCTCCTCCAAGCACTTAGACACTTTCACCACTCTCAAATCTCACCAAAACACTCTCCAATTCAAGCAAGAATCTGCATTTTCGGACAGATTCACATATTTGCACTAAACTTGGTATAACTTGCTCATTTCTTGATGAAAACACTTGATTCTTCTTCCTATTTGCTTGGTTAATCATGGAGTTTGATTCCTTGACTTCTCCATGGAGAAATCAAACCTGGAATTGCTCCGAAATTGACCAAAAACTTTCTGTTTTGTTACATCTTATGCAAACTTCATCCAACATGTGTTTAACACAACTCAAGCCAATGTCCTAATGCTTACAAGCCCTCTTGTGGTTGGTTAAGCTTAAAAACATGGTTGAGACATCTAAATCAGAGGTTAAAACCTCATAAACTTTCTGTTTTAATTAGGGTTTTACCCACAAGTAGTGTTCAAGTATGAAACTTGATGAATGTGTGATAGTTGGACTAGCTTGGGCTATCCTTCATAAGAATCCACTCATTACTTGATGTTTTGCTATAGATTAGTTGTTGTTAATACTATAATACTTGTATGTTCATGACCCTCCTTGTTGTTTGTAACAACAAGTGTAGTGGTGAACAATAGAGGTGCCTAAATGGAGACTTGTTCTTCCTATCTCATGTATGAACTCTATGACACAAAGAGGTGCCTAAATGGAGACATTAATCTCCTACCTCATGCTTGAATCATAAGACTTGTAATCTATATAATATCTAAGCTATCCTATATACATATATAACTAAGTAACTAAACTTGATGATAACTTAATAGTTACTTGTCAAGGATATGTTACATCATCTATGACCATGCTCTTGTTACGACTCTAATGGACCTTTGAATCCATGAAATCATACCAACTCTTTTGAGTTCTAATAGTGTCAAGAACAAGGGTTATGTGTACAAGATGATTATTTTTACTTATGTTATTTTCTATACAAATTAAACTCCGAATCTATAATCTTCTGTAAACGCCAAACTCGCACACCTTGTTTGCCTCGTGTAGAAGGACAAGGTGCTCCGAATTAATCCATCCACCAACTCACTCGCGGGATTTCAAGTAGGAAAGCTTGCAACCACCGTGAGTATACTCGTATTCCCCCTTTTTAGTTTTACCACTTTTGGGGTGTAACATGTTTATCTATCAACAAACTTACACCTGAACATTTTGCTTAAACACATGAACATTCCTATAACATGCTTGTATACGTGATGGCTTGATGCTTTAAACTTGGATTAATCTTATGTGTTGAATTTATCATTAACTTCGTACGAGCCAAACCGTGACATATGTAGCGCTATAGGATTAACGACCCGCCCCTTTATCTCGGTAATGTCATGAGCATATTGCGTTTCCTTGGTTTGATATGTTAGACACATACCATGTTTAAATGTTTATCTTGAATCACATGCTTGCTATGAGGAATTGTTTAAAACTTATCTTTTGCTATGTATGTATCAAACTTGTATACTCGCCTTTGCTTTTGCATTGAATTGTATTTTTAAACATGTTACAGGTTGATGATGACGATGCTATGAAAAGAAGTAGCGTTGATGCCTAGATACACATATAGACGTTTAGGTTTAATATGTTGTATCAATTTTGCTTATGTTGTTATGTAATACTTTTGGAACTTGTTGTCATTTGAGTTTGTGTAATGTTGACTATTTGAAGTTATGAAATGAAATTGGGATTATTTAAATATTGTCACAAATAGCGTTATGATGTCTCTAGCAATCTTCACATTTCGTCTCATCCCGATGTTTCCGCCATTGGTTGGGGTGTGACAGACAAGGTGGAATAAGGGTTCCTAATATCATGGGTTGGCGGGTTATATTGAATTGGTTGCCAAGCCAATCAAATTTGGTGGGAAGGAATGTCTTGTGTGCGGTTTGTCATCCGACGGGGGAGACTTTGGATCATTTATATGGGAGTTGTGATGAAGCCCTTTGAGTGTGGACATTAAATTTTAGGCGGATTCAGTTTTCGCCCCCTACTTCGTTTAAACCGACAGAGCTTATTACTTGGCTGGATTCGTTAGTGTTGTGCCGCTGTCTAAACGGAGGAAGCTTTTGTTGCATGGTATTACTCTTACTGCTTGATGGGTTATTTAGAGGTTTTGTAATGACATGATGTTTGCTAGGAAGGAGCATTTTTATCATGTTCTTAATGTACTTTTCCTTCTTGTGATATTGATGAGAAATAGGAAAATTATTAACTTTAGTTGGACAAGTAGGTTATCAAACCTGCTCCTTTTTTGTGCAATGTTTTTGCTTGGGTGACCAGTGCTAATTATTGGTCAGTCGTAAATTTGTCATTTTAAAATAACATTATCATATAACTATGTGGTGAGATTTGGAACACATGATTTTTCTCTTTCACTATGACTAACATGATGCTGATCTTGATACGATGTTTGATAACTCTAAATGATTAATTTTTCACTAAATTATTTTTTGGGGATTCTATTGGTACACCGGGATATCTATCCGCACACTTTGACAATTCAATATGGATCGTATAGGCTTATATACGATCCGTATTGGATAAACTTAAGACATGGCAGACTGACAGGTGAAGGGGATGTCTAGCGGTTGGCTTATACGGATCGTATAGGGCTATACGATCCGTATTAACGCCTTGGTGTATTGTATTTGGTTTTTGGTGTTTAATGTTTGGTTATTGGTGTTTATTGTTGGTTATTTTTGTTTTAATGAGTTTTAAAATCTTTAATATTTATCGTTACGTATCGTGGCGTATCGTATCATATTTCATCGTGACGTGTCGTATGATATCGTATCATCCTTGTACCGTATCGTATCATAGTTGTATTTTGTATTATTTTTTATGTTGATGTATTCACGACGTGTGATATTATACATTATACGTAACCAAGCAAACCAATGTAAACAGTCAAAATAAACAAACTGAAACTGCAAACTGAAACTGCAAATTTAATTACATAATAAGTTGGTATATACATGACATCGTCCAAAATACATAAATAGTCAAAATACAAAAAAGTACAACGATCCTAAACTGCTGGATCCGCATCCTGACCCTCCTGAGTCGTGCATGAGGGCCCCGCCCCCTGAGTCGCGCCTGAGGGCCCCGCCCCCTGATCCGCATCCTGTCTAGGGGGAGGCGACAACGTCAGTATCGGCAATGGGGTCCGACCACGGTCGATAGCCGCCTGTATATCGCCCTGGATCGCTCGCATGAGAAGGGCCTCAGTACGGGTATGATGGGCGTCTATCCGCGCTTGCAGCCGGTCCTCCATCTACTGTAACGCTAGCGCCACAACTAGTGGGAGGTAGTCGTACAGAACGTGCTGGGGGTACTGATGCACCCCCTGTGGTTGCGGTGGTGGTGGCGGAGGTGGTGGGGGAGCATGGTCACCATCGGCGTCATCGTCTTCTTTAATTTGATTTGATTTTTTTTAATAAATTATGTTCGTTAACTTTTTAAATAAATCTAACTCCGAAACTATGTCTATCTTTTTTTAAATTGCGATACAAGTTTTATTAAAAAATGGATCACGTGCCACCATCATACCAAAGTGAACTGAAACCGATGATGAATAGTAATATATTATCTGTAAGTATTTATTTACTTTTTAACAATTATTTATTCATCATTTAATTTAATTTAATTTTTTTCTAATAACTTGCGTTTTATACGTTTATTTTTTTTTCAACAGTGCATTATAAATTTTATTGAAAATGGATATTGTATCGCTATCGTACCAAACCGAAACCGTCATAACATCATCTATATGGGTACCAATATTTATTTTTATTGTTTTTGCTTTCGATAAACTAACACCGTATCGATAACATATCATATCATATTAAACCGAAGAACATAATATTCATTTGTATGGTTTCTTGCTTGATAACGGATATCATGCCACCACTATAGTAAACCAAACTAACACCGACAAACATTGATTTTGGTACCGGTATTTCTTTTATTAACTTTGCTTTCGATAAACCGATATCATATCGCTGCCATAATGTACCGAACAACATTGGTATCGGTACTTGTATCCATTTTTGTCACACCTCAACCGACGGCGGAAACATCGGAGTGAGACGAAAATGAGGTTGTAAGAGACGTCATAACACTATTCGTGACAAGTATTTAATAAACGGTGCTTCATTTCATTACTAAATCAAAAGTACATGGTTTCGAATCAAATACAAGTGAACATCAAGCAAAATATAACATCAATACTAAAACTAAAGATGGGGTTTCTAGTCATTCTACTCTATTCCGTTCATCATCATCATCATCATCATCATCATCATCATCATCATCATCAATTTCCTGCAATACGTATTAAAGTACATGTCAACACAAAAGTATTGGCGAGCATATAAGTTTGAGTACTAGCATAAATATAAAGGTTTAAACAAATCTACATCGCAAAATCCGTAAACTAAGACTTAACATGACAATACTATCATGCAACTATAAATGTCAACCCAAGATTCCCGCTAGCGTAATCTTATCATAGCAATGATAAGACCGTTTTGTTTACTTAACATGACCTCAAGAATACGGGTGGTGCGTTAATCTGATAGTGCTATACATGTTAAGGGAGAGTTGTACGAAGTTAATGACAAGTATAACACAAATAAGTATCTAGTATCACGTATTAAGCATGTATATCGGATTGTTTGTTTGTAAACATGTTTGTATGTGTAAGTGTGCGTTTTAGTAATGAATAAGTATTGCACCCAAAAGTGACAGAAATAAAAAAAAGGTCATGTACACTCACGATTTTGCTAGCTTTCTGATCAACCATGAATTGACGAGTTGTTGAGATTAGAACACCGAAGTTACCCTACATTAGGGAAACGAAGGTGTGTGAGTATTCGGATTTAGTGGGGAGTTTGGATTCAGATTTAAGTGTAGTAAAGTAGTTGTACACGAAAATATATCACGTCTATATACTTATTTGGACACTAAGGTTTTATGTGTTTTCATGGGTTCTAACTTGCCCATTAGAATCACAAATGAGAAATAAAGAACAAAGATAATATAGCCTAAGTTCACAACATCTAACCATAATCTGGTTAGTATTTGGCTAAAGATATATATTTTATATTATATAGTATAACTCCATCATGTATTATCATGTAGTGTCATATAAGTCAAGCATGGAGGTATGATTAACCTCATTGTCAGGGGCGGACCCACATAGAGTGGGTCGGGGTCCCCGGACCCCAATGTTTTTAAAAAAATTAGTAGATTCGGTATATTAAATTGTATAAGAACCCCATAAATACAATTAGGTGGACACCATAAAAAGAAAAGGAAACATGGTGTAGTGGTAAATCCCTCCCTTTACCAACAAGAGGTCATGGGTTTAATCCTTTTATAGTTTGTTTTTCCTCTTCTTTTTTTTAATCTAGTTCAAACATCGCTATGATCCGACCCGAACGAGGACCGACCCGAAAGTTTTGACATTTTGTTATGAAAATTTTGAACACCGAAAAAATGGACCCCATTGAGAAAAAATCCTGGGTCCGCCACTTCTCATTGTATGATTCATCAAAGAACAAGTTTATCAACATAGTTGATAACCCGATTGTTCATGAATAACAAAAATTATAAATTATCTTGTTTTGCTAAATAGCCAAGTAAGATCAACTTGGGTGTTCCATACCCATCATGGTGAATGTTGGAGGTACGGCGAGGTTGTGTTACTTTGAGTCTTGGAAGCTACTTGGATGAACATAAACAAAATAAACAAGTGGGGCAGTGGAACTAGTTTGGAAAGCCAATGCTCCCACGGTTCACACATAACACATGCCCAAGCTTTTCAACATAGAAGGTTGAAGGTTGGATGGTTTCAATCACTTGGAACATGTATGAGCATAATTTAAAAGAGTTTTTAAGTTTGTTTCTTGGTGGAAATCAACTACAACACAAACCTACAACTATGAGCTTACTTGAGAGCTTGGTGGGTACAAGATTTCACCAAGTTTTAGTTAAGAAATGCAAGATATAAGAACATCAATGAAAGCATAATTTTAACTCTACTTTGGACCTCAAATATGGTGAGGTTCCACCTTAATTTTCCATGGCAAACTTGTGAAAACCTTCCTAGAGGTTATCCAAGTAGAATGAAAGAAGAAAACATGAAGAAATAAGGAGAAAAGTGAGTGAAAACTCACTTAGAATGCTTGAAACTTTCTGCCAAAGTCTTGAATATTAGAGAGAAATAAGAAGATTTGAGAGTATTTTAGATGTTTGGAAAGTGTTTAGAAGTGTATGGAGACTCCTATTTATAATGGGGTTGATTAGGGTTAGAGTTAAATGAGTTAGAAGGTGATTGGTGGTGAAAATGTGGGAAAAAAGTGAAATTCTCGCTTTTTAAACAAGTTGTCCGCCTAGCACCGTAGGCTACGGCTGGCAGGCCGTAGGCTATGGCCAACTCTTTTTTTTGGCATCTTAAGATATATATATGTGTGTAAATATCAAGAATGTATATGAGTATGATTTCGAATATAATTTAAACATCAAGTATAACTCGGTTTCGTATATAAAGCACGTATTCGAGATTGATTAAGTATCATGTATTTATGCATAAACAAGTGTGAATAACAATGTATTTCCATTATGATCAAAGTCTCGGATTACAAGATTGGAAAACGAAATACGAATTACGACACGATTACAAGTTTCTAAAAAAATAGAAATACAATTACAACTTCCTAAATAAGGAAAGTGCAGAAATGTGAAGCGCTACGATTTTTATGATTTCGATTTTTATAAATTTTCAATTGTATAACTTTGTCTACAACAGTAGTTCAGTACTTGTACCTTGATTGTAACACCCCAAATTTCGTATGCTATATTATAATAATATGTTCGTGATGTTTAAGTAATAGAAAACGGTAAGTATGGGTTAGCACCGTAAGAAAATAATGGTGAGTTTAAAATATAGTTATGTAACTAAGTTAAATAAAAGAGAAGTGACCAAGTTAGTATGTGAAATAACAAAATAAACACACTTTAAAAGACAAAGGGCTGAATGTGTAAATGTGGAATAAAGTTTAATAAAAAAATGGTCAGTGCTTGGTTCTGGGTTATGTGCGACCGAGAGAGGGAGAGAGCCAGGAAGAACCAAACCCTAACAACATAGAATCCACAAATTGAAAGGGAAATTGAAGGCTAATATATCGAATGCATGAACTAGGAATATCGATCACTTAAGTATCTCCAACATTAAGTAAGTCAAAATTGGTGTTTTAGTGATGTTTGATTTAATGGGTCTTTGATAATTCGTGAATGTATGTAAGAATATTGATGGTAGAAGGTACAATTAGTCCATAAGACTTGAATGAAGTATGAAATTCAGATTATATTGATGGTTTTCATGTAAACCCAGTTATGTATGAAACCCACATGAAATTTAAGATGGTTTTGAAGTAATGATAGATGTAGTATGATATATGAACTTGAATTATGCTTATTGATGTTAAAGAAATCTGAATATTCAAAGAATTTATGTGTTTATGATGTATTGCCATGATTTTAGAAAGATTTGGTAGGAATGTGCTTAATATGCTTATACATTGTGCTAGTTAAGCTGTACGCACATAAGGTGTTCGATGAAATGCTTGAGTTGAACCGGTTATGTATGAACATGAGAAATTGAAGTATTGATGATCTAATGATGGTATGAAAAATAAACGTGAGTAATGAACGTTATGGTAGATGATGTAAATGTGCGTAAGTGATATATAACGCGAAAGCTAAACGCGTATGTGATGCACCTTATAGGGTCGAAGAAAGAAGGGGAATCAAATCAAGCAAAGGCAATAGGAGCGCACGACTCCGGTAAGTTCATATGAACTTCGGTTATGTAGAATGTAGATTTTATGTTAGTTCTCATGTAAATAATTGTTCTATGTTTTATACGGAAATTTATATAGTAAAATGTCTTAATGCGAATTGTTAGTAGAAAACGGGAAAACTCTATTGACGACCCGTACAAGTGGGTCTAAAGTATGAGAATGAGGTGTTCTTGATGATGTATTGACCCGTAGTTAAATGGGTTAAGTAAGATGAAATTGTCATGAAGTTAAGATAGCTAGCGATGACTTTTATAAGTCAAACTAGTGAAGTATGAAAAATTGATAAGTAAGAATAAGTATGATCCGTAAGAATGGGTCGGATAAAATAGGATGATTGATGATGATGGAAACTAAGATGGTGCTATATCCGTTAAACGGAATTGTTATATGAGAAGTTCGAATGAAAAGATGTAACGATATAATGAACCGGTAACGGGTCAAATAATGATGAAAAGCAAATTGTATTAGTAATATGTTTTAACCGAACTAACTTGTAAGTTTGTGTTATGGATGTAGGTAAATCTCACTCTTGATGATAGCGAGCTTGGATCGAACACACTACATCGCCCTTTATGCGCTTCCGGTTAATGTCGTCTTTGTAAATGGGTCAAAACACTTTCATAATGTAAATGTTAAACTTATGTCTAGGATGTTTCGTAAGTAAGTTAGGATTTTAAAATCTTATTTTGGTAGTTCGGACAAAACACTTGTGATGGAATCTTGTATGGTTACAACTTTTATGTCTTTTGAAACGTGTCATAGAATTTAGTTTGAATAATGATTGTTAAAAGCAGGTAATCGCTCATAGTACGAATGGGTCATGCCCAATTTTTGTTAAAATTAGTTTGTTATTATTATTATTTTCGAATGTGAAATAAGGGTGTTACATTGATGATCTGAATTGATAGATACTATTCTAACAACATCCGTGCCAGCACCGTTGTTTGTTTTTTGTCGTTTTCGGTCAATATAACTCACGTATTGATTTCAAAATTGAGTGTGTGTATCGTACTGGTACTCTAACGAACTGAATTGATACCGACACAATGCCCGCGACAACATACCCCGCAACGCACGGACAAATAAATCTAGTTTTAGTTGAACTACAATTAAATTTTGACATTTGAGTTAAAACAAACAAATCTTTTGTTGATTCAAATTTTTAACAAACACCATTAAAAAAAAATTAGTATCGCTGATGTAAAAATCTGTTGGTAGTTACCGACTGTCCAGTGATGGGTCCCATTAAATAATAGAAAGTAAGGGTATCGGCAGCACTAGTGGTGAGTCACTTCGGGGACCACTTTTGCCGAGAGGGGAAGTGCCGCCGTCAAGGCGGGGAGTCAAAATCGGGGACCATGATCGGTGGGAAGTCACCGAAGAGAGGGAGGAGAGAGGGAGGAGATGAACCAATGAAAAATTTTCTTTTTTTTTAATAAAAAACCAAGTCACCTAAGAGAGGAGTGCCGCCATCAATCTAGGGTGTTAGGGGAGTTTAAGAGGGGAGTTGACGTGGCACACGAGGATTGGTTATGCGTAAGAGAGGGGACTCCCCTCTTAGGGGAGTGCCCCTTACACCCTAATAGCTAAAAGTATTTGTCGGTTATCCCTCCGTAATAAGTGGCATATAGCGTAATAAAGGAAGTTCAGACTATCATTGACAGATTAGTGAGAGACCACCATGAGTGCTTGTGTAGTGGGGCGTTATATGCCCTCATAAAGCCCCTATAAAGCCTCAAACATCACTACGGGGGGTTTTATGAGACAAAAAAAGGTGGGTGGCGCTATATATATTGCGCCTGATGGGGGGGGGAGGATTTCAAAAATGGACCAATAAAAAAGAAGCAAGTGTTTTTTTAATTAATTAATAAAATTGAAAATTAATAATTAGGTAATGATAGGTAGGGGCTTTATGACTACGGGCTCTAGTGATATAACGTCTCATAAAGCCCCTGTGTGACGTGGCACGACACGTGTCGCATAACGCCCCACAAGGGGCTTTATAACTACGGATGGCCTGAGGGTAGATTCAATTTTGGCCATTATTACACACAATATAATTATAGTGATCAGTTAGAGGTAATATTATGTAAATATACTTAGAGAGAGTATCGTGTAAATGTGTTTAATTAGTATATAACATCGTCCTAATTGTAACCCTAATTACAATCAATATATACAATCTATTTACAATTACACGTACAAATGTGTTTTAGCTTGGTATCACATGCCACCCCACTGTTGCCGCCAGTCACCACACTCTCGAGACATCGATCTCCAAATCATTACAAAACTTTCTATCGGATTGATTTTTGCATCTGAGATTGATTTCCCATCTAAAAATTGATTTTGAGACCTTGATTTTTGTGGATCTAGTCTTTGCGACAATGAAAACATTCATTTTGTCACTTACCAGATTTGGTGACACCCTGGTGACAGTGGCCTTTACGACATTCATTTGAGACACTTTCGTGACACTCTTCTGAACGCAAGCTCAACTAGCAATATTGCTAGTGACAGTCTTGCAACATTCCTGCAACACTCTTTAGCACATACCCCCTTTCAAACTAAAGGTAAGATTCCCGCCAACCTTTTCTAATAAGATTCCCGCCCTGCTTATCTATCGTTGTCGCCGTCAGTTTAATTAGTTTTCCAGTTATTTTTCCAACGGTAATCCTTTGGAGTATTCAATTTAAGTTTAATCCACACATACCCATTTGCAAACTAATCTAGGAGATATTCAAGGTCACTCTCTTAGTTCCTCGTAGATGGGCACCAATGAAGCTGGCCAAAGATCCCATTTCCATCAAAAGGGGACATCGATGAATACTACTCTAGGATGTATATGAAACAATTTCAATGTAGTAAGTGTCTATCTCTATTTCTGAATGATTTGACGATGAAGAGATTTGTGTTTGACAATGAAGAGATTTGTGGTCAATATATGTTATGTACATTGTGTTTTTGTCTAACTAAAGACAAAGGCCATAACTAAAGACAATGAGTTTCCTCTTAAGGCAGGGGTAGCTTTATCATTTTCAGTGACCATTTTTTGAACCGAACCGCGGTTCATAGCTTCAACAATTTTCAAAAGGATTCTGTGAACAGTATTTTATGAATCAAACTAGCTAGCCATCTTATGTAGAAGGGTTATTTTCATGACCTTTTGTCTGTGTACCTTGACAAAGTAACTCACAGACTCACAGTGAATGACAAAGAAAGGAGAATATGCTAACCACTAAGTTATATAGAGTACAAGACAGTAGTGATCCCTTCTACAATTAAGCGGTGCGTGAAATAAAATATATGCACAAACACGATTATTCTAAGAGTTTAAGATTTCAAAAATATACATAAGTAATTTATTTATGAATTATAGTATTAATTATAGTACTTCTATGTTTTATGTAGTAGTTATATTTTTACAATGTTTTTTGTAGTAGTTATATTTTTACAATAACTTAATATGAGTTTTTCCTAAATGGATGTTGGTGAAAAAAGAAAATGGATTTATTTGAAAAATATTTACTAAAATGGGTGTTTTCTTGTATTTGTTTATGTTTAACCTATCTATTGTTATCATTGTTATTTTTTCTTTTAATTTCTTTTATCAAGCAATTTATCATAGTTTTTTTTAATTTTATTCTTTAATTAACTCATTACGTTTTATTTTTCATTTTTTAACTAACTTATTATAGTTTTTTAATAACTTTTTTTTAATTAAAAGAGATGTTGTATTATAACTAACTCATTATTGTTTTTTTGTTTTTTAATTAAAAGTTTATATTGTAAAAAATTGGCAACAACAGTAAGTTACACAAACACTAAATAAAGTATGCGTTTGATTCGCATTTTTCACATCTGTCTTTCAGCTTTAAAATCTAATTCTAATAAAAAATTCTCAATAACGCCATATGGCATATTCTACGTCAACTCATTAATATTAATGATATTAAAACCTATAAATTAGCAACAAGTGTGAGCTTGGGTTGATTGTACTCATAGCTTTGGGTGTTTTTCAAAAAAAAAATGGAATATGTGGTTGTGCTTTATACACATGTCCATAGTAAAAACAAAATCAAAAACAGTTTTGTGATCTTTCATCTCTCTAAAAACCCAAGATGAATGACCTTCAAATGTCTCACCGATTTGTACACTATAGTCACCAACACCAACCCTAAGTTGATCGCCTATGAAGAACGTTACCTGCTTCAGCCTTCTAGATTCATGGTGGTTCCAGGGTGGCGTCACGTAAATTAATACCGAGGGTTGTTTCATGGTTACCCCAAAATCATCGACGAAATTGCAGGTTTCAGTAGGCATGATATCATATCTCCAAAGAAATCGTTTCTCTTCAGTGCTGCAATTATATCAATACTATTATAATCGGTATGTTTTCTTTCAGTTCTAATGTATTTCACGCACAATTACATGATTCTTCATGTTCAAGAAATGTAAAATTTGACTTTCATTTAGGGTTTTTTCACCCGGATTCGGGTCGTGTTTTGCAGCGTCGTCTACGAAACTGGTCAGATGAAGGATTCCGATGAAGACAATCGAAGAAGACGATGTTACAGATTTGAGTAAGTTTTACTTCATTTCTGTGTTTAGATTCTGAGTCCGGAAACCGTCGGAGTTGCGATGACTTTCCAGCCGTTGACGGTACTGGTTTATAAGTGCCGCCAAGTTTGCCTCAGAGTCGTCTCCGTCAAGTGTTGAAGAAATAGAAGTTAACCTTCCTTATGCAAAGTATTTTATTTTTTATTAGTATGCTTTTGTGAGGAAGAACCTATAGCGGAACAGTATATGTGTACTATCGGATTCGGCTCTCGCGCCCGAGATAGCACCCGGTATATTAGTGTTTTACTTCACATCTGTGCACCTGGTATATTAATGTTTTATAGAAGGTGTAGGAAAAATATGAAGTTGTGTATGTTGAGACTACTCCTTAAAAATCATTGGGAATCATTTCTGTTTTTTCTTTTTCTTTTTTTTTTTTTTTTTGTGATGAGATTTGCCTCATTCTCACTTATAAAGTGAATCCAAGATAATTGATTTGCTATTGTGTACGTTGCACGTCAGAACTGGCCCTTCAGTCCGCGTGCCACGCTGCATTTGCAGGTTCGTGTATGTGACTATGTGCCTGCCACGCAGGCACGCCCACGCTATTTGCCACATGCCTCTGGAATGTGACACCCCAGGAAAACCAGTAAACTACACAACACAACTAGCTTCCTCAGTAACCGCCTGCAAAATTTTGGGACGAAATTTCTTTCAAGTTGGGGATAATGTGACAACTCGAGTTTCCAAGATTCCATATTCGCATTAATTGCACATTAACTGTTTAGTTGCTTGATTGTTTTCCTTCTAACTGTACACTGGATTATAATTTGAGATGGTTGTTGATATGTTATGTGTTTAATATGAGTAAAGTGTTTGTTTTGTCTGTTTCCCTGAACATGAACTTGTATACTTGTATACTACTGAGTTTTGACCCGACGAAACAAAGCGTTTCGCCATAACCAACATCGACGAAACGGAGTGTATTTCGTCACCTCTATCTCGACGAAACATAGTGTTTCGCCGAGCCCAGTTTAGCCAAAGCCCATTAAGGGCCCAGAATGTTACGTGACTATTTATCGTGTGTTACGGTTCCATTCGTCACACTTTCAACGAAATAGAAACCCTAGAGCTCTCTCCTGTGCACCGACGGCAGCCCCTCCCCATTCAAAAGTCTATCCATCTCGTTCGTACTAATCGCTTAGTTCTCCGGTTAGTGTTTGTATCATTTGATTTTAATGATCATTGAAATTGCCTTCTGTATAATCTTGATGTTGTGTAACAACTAGGGTTCCATTTATGATATTATGCTTGTAGAACAGATTCATGTGGTTATCAATTATATGCCGTGATGTTTGTATAGATTAGGGTTTGATATTCTGTTGCTAAAATGATTGAACTTGATCTGATGTGTTACTGTATTCATTCATGATTTACTACTCAAAGCTTATGTTCCTGTTTGATATTCGCAAACCGCATTATCGTCTGCCTTTGATTGATCAAACGAATATGTGTTAAAGTCTGGTATATGCAATAATCTAGTAACGCATGATTCCTGGATAAAGTTCTGTTGTTGATGATCATTGCAAAATAGCTGTAGACGATTAGGGTTTTCTGTAATTGTAACTGATACATTCATTGTTCACGAAACGGAACTCACGGCGAAACGGGGGGTGTTTCGCCGAGAATATATACGACGAAACAAGGGATGTTTCGCCGAGGGGATCACGACGAAACAGTGGATGTTTCGTCGAAGGGTTGCATGACGAAACAGGCATGTTTCGTGGAAGTTTTAAACTGCACAGTAACTTAGTTAAGCCTGTTAAGAGTTAACTGGATTAATTAACTGCTGTTAAATGATAAGCATGACTTGAATTAGCTTGAATATGTGCTATGTGTTATTTGGTGATCTCTTATTCAATGCCCACTGTGATTCTACTTATACGTGAACTTTGTGAATGTAGACTGATTGTGAATACATGCATTACTATAGGGTGTGATTGATTACTTACAAGTATATAATTTAACATACCGAGCAAACCAAGGTGAGTTCACACCGTTTCCAAGGCATGTGATTTCCAAGGGTTGGGAATGGGTAAATGAACTATACGATAACTACGACCATCCTCCGTGGGTAGAATGCCAAGAATACACACTAGACCAAACCTCTATCATTGAAGTCCCTCATTATATCGACTTAATTGCCGAGGCCTATGGCGAGCGGGTCATTAGTTAATAGCGCTATTAGGTTTAACAAACCTCACACCGTGTCATTCGAACGGGCGTGTATTAATGGACTTTGGGCAAAGGGTCAATGCTGATAGACATTGACTTAGGGCACCTCTTACATTTTCATAGCAGTCGATACACTCGGTCTGGTAACACATGGGAAGCCCCCACTAATCTTCGCAAACATGTCTGGGAGACCGCGATACAAATTAATACAATACATGGTTTACGTAACAAACATATGATTTACGAAACAAATACCATAACTAAACAACCAACTGTGAACTCGCTCAACTTTGTTGTTGACTCTCTGTTACATGCCTTGCAGGTCGTTAGGTACTCATGGAGCTTGCACAGGGAGGCGCGGTCGTTGTGGGACATGGCAGTGTGTGCCATGCTAAAAACATTACTTTATTTCGTACTTAATACTTACATTGGGTTTTACAATTATGCTTCCGCTAAACACTTAACTATGTTTTTGATTTGAAACACCTTTCATATTGTGTGGTTGAATTTTACTTATTACTTGTTATGTTCAATATGATTGGTGGCTTGATCCTGGTCAGTCACGCCTCCAAGCGGTGGTACTCCGTGTGTGGATTTTGGGGGTGTGACAGATTGGTATCAGAGCCATTGGTTATAGTAAACTTGGTTTTAATAAAGGGAAAAGGGTTTTTATTAAAATCAGACTATAACCTGTATAGTGCTCAACGATCCACAACGATGCTTCGCTCCACGTGCAAGACTCAACATTCTAGGTGATATGGTTTATGTTTTATTGCCTACTTGTTAGTTACATAGAACTTTGCTCATGGTATGCTTAGATAAACGTAGCAACTGTTGATTGAAAACGCATGTGTGCTTACTCTTTCTGTCATCGCACTTTCGCGAACCTCTCTCACTCATGTTTCCCTTTTGTTATGAAGATCATGAGTGGACGTGTTAACATGACTCAAGCCGAGTTGACGGCTTTGATTAACGAACAAGTTGCTGCGGCACTTGTAGCCGCTCAAGCAGGAGGTATACCCTGCAGTCGCAAACTCACTTTAGGATCTTTAGATCCTACACTCCTAAACTAACTCTTGTGTTTAACCTTGTCCTGTTCTTATACACAACAGGTCAACACGCTCAGCTACCTGTATGCACCTTCAAGACTTTCATGGACTGTCGTCCTAGCACATTCAGTGGCACAGAAGGAGCTGTTGGACTCCTCCATTGGTTTAAAAAGCTCGAGTCCGTCTTTGAGATGTGTGAATGCCTTGAGGCTCGTAGGGTGAAGTATGCCACTGGTACTCTCGAAGGCATTGCGCTGACTTTGTGGAATGCGCAAGTTCAGATGCTGGGGTTGGCGGCTGCTAATGCCACCCCATGGAACGACTTTAAGGAACTAATTAAGCGAGAATATTGTAGTCGTGATGACATCCACAAGCTAGAAGTGGAGTTCTTTAATCTGAAGATGATGGGGTCAGAAATAAAAGCGTATACGAAGCGATCGAACGAGCTGGCCATCTTGTGTCCAACTATGGTGGACCCTCCTATCAAGCGCATTGAGTTGTACCTCAGAGGCTTAGTACCAGAGATTCAAAGCCATGTGACGTCTGCCAACCTTGCTACTATTCAGGATGTTACCCGTCTTGCTCATCGTCTCACAGATCATGCAGTGGAACAGAATAGGCTGCCTAAGCGTATCGGTGTTACTACTACTACTCCTGCTACTCCCAGTGACAACAAACGAAAATGGGATGGGGATTCTAGCAAGGGTTCGACTACAGTTCAGTACCAGGCACAGCAGCGAAAGACTGATAACTACCAGAGCCCTGGTCAGCAATCTTCTGGTAGTCAAAGGCAGGGTGGATATCGAGGAAACCTTCCGAAGTGCAATACATGCAACAGGAACCACAATGGTCAGTGCAACAAGGGTCGTTGTCAGAGGTGTCTCAAGATGGGTCATGAAGCTAAGGATTGCAGGAGCTCTCGGCCTACGAATCAGAACTAGCAACAACAACCACCAGCACGACAGAACCAGCAGTAACAACAGTAGCGAGGCAACAGGGGATGCTTTCAGTGTGGTGCCGAAGGCCACTTCAAGCGAGACTGCCCCCAGTTAAATCAAAATCGGAACAACAATAACAATAATCAGGGCAATGGGAACAACAATGGGGGAAACAATAATGACAACGGTGCTAGGGGTCGTGCGTTCGTGCTGGGGCAGGGTGAAGCAAGGAATGATCCTAATGTGGTGATGGGTAAGTTCCTTCTCGATGACTTTTATGTTACTGTTTTATTTGATTCGGGTGCGGATACCAGTTATATGTCTCTGAAAGTTAGTCAAATGCTCAAGCGCACACCAACACTTTTGAACACCAAGCATGTCGTAGAGTTAGCTAATGGTAAAAGTCTAGAGGCCACACACATAGTTCAGGGTTGTAATCATATCCTCGCTGGTCAGACTTTCTCTATCAATATCATACCTATAGCTCTGGGTAGTTTCGACATCGTTATTGGGATGGATTGGTTATCCCAACACCAAGCAGAGATTCTATGCAAAGAGAAGGTTGTTCGTATTCCCCGTTCTGGAAAAGGACCTCTCAAAGTTCAAGGCGACAAGGGTGGTGCCGTGGTGGGCATCATCTCCTTTCTTAAGGCCCAGAAGTGTTTGCGCAAGGGTCACACCGCTATCTTGGCACCTGTCACTAACGCGTCAACGAAGGAGAAGAGATTATGTCACACCCTGGCTTTGCGGAAGCGTGGGTTTATTTGGTGTGACTTCTTAATACCATAGCTTAATCACAACAAAGCTATATGAAAGTAAAACCATGCAGATCATCCATTGTTTTAAGTTTCAAAATAAAAGTACCACAACATAGTTTTAAAATGTCGACACATGCAGCGGAATTACAACATAACAATATAAAAACATTGTTCAGAAGACATAACCACAAACATAAAACAGACGCATTTTAAGAACTGTGACTCGTCCAGGTAAAAGTCACAACCCCTAAACTTGGATGATCCCATAACTCTTACGCAGCGTGAAAACGTAGCATACCGTGCCAGATCCTTAATTCCCTGAAATACATGTAAGTTGGAAAAATCAACAAAAATGTTGAGCGAGTTCATATGTAGTGAGTATGTAAAACCTTTGTAAGTATAAAAATCCTGGTATGTAGCAAATAAGGAAATAAAGAGATCACCAATGGTTTGCAAGGCCATTGATATGTGTGAAGTGCAGTAGGAAGACTCAAACCTAGCAGATTTTTGCGTCGGGCTCAAAGTCACCCCGAGGTCCATTCTGTTGGGCCTGGGGCTGGGCTCGCTACACCCAGATAGATCTACCGCTACTGACCCTCGGTCCTACACTGAGGATTAATGGCCTTCAGTTCCCGCCTACTCACTCACATGATCTAAGTAGTAACCCTCCTTCCGCTAACCATACCATTTAAAAAGTATTCGTAATCATAGTAACATGTATTTCACCCCCGCAGTTTAAAAATTGAAAACAGTTAAGAGAAAAGGGGGACATGAACTCACTGAAGTGCATCTCGAAATAGTAATCTCCCAGTCAACCTGCTGCGTGACGACCTACACGTACTAACTTCTATTAGACGGACGGCCGTGCCTTGACTTAAGGTTTACGTTTTTGGAAAAAGTTAGACAACTATTTCGTATTTACACTTCTTAATTATTTGGTAATTACATTCCTTCCCAAGTATGGGGGCTTTGATACATCTGCATTTTCTCATAATTCCATAAATATATTAGCAAGTCCCACTTAATAAAATATATTTTATTTTATTTGTCTAAAATATTCTACTCCCAAAATATAAATATTTTTCCCAAAAATATTATATTTTACTCCATACAATTTTCCAAAATAATATTTTTATCAAAATACGCATGTAAGAGTATTTTTCTTGAAAATACATAAGTTACATTTTAAGGTTCGGGTGGTAATAATAACACCGGTGTGACTTGAATATTTATTGTGAGGGCGTTAGTATTATTTTGGAGTCGTTACTGTTCAGTGTATTCCAGTAATATTATTTTTACTCTAAAAATAATATTTATGTAGTTCACAAAATAATCATAAAATCGTACAAGCATTTTTCTATGAAAAATATATATTCTAAATATATATCTAGCAGGTTTTATTTATGAAAATCCACCTCCGACACTTGGAAGTTTTGTAATAAAAATCATGGCGAGCTTTATTTGGAAAAATAAGTTAAAAATATATTTATAGACACTTGTCATGAAAATATTCTAAGTGATATTTTCTGGAAAAATTTCGCCAGAGTTGAGTTTCCTCTGTAACTGAAGGTAAAAGCATGTAGTAACTTTCCAATATTTTTAGTAGATCTTTCTATTTCTAAAAATAAAATCAGTTTCTTGGAAGTCTTATCTTTACAGAAAATGTAACTTTACAACTTCCTAGTCAAAAATTACGAAAATATTTCTTTGTTGAAACCTTTTGTCACACAAGTGTTTACACACTTGTTTATTCACAAAATGCTTTTGTTTCAAGAAAGATCTGGCTTTTAAACATGGGCACTTGGTTCTTCGAAAATACCACTTGTAGATAGATCTTTAGATCTACTAGTTTAGAATTCCATTTTACAAGAAAAACTATTTTTACACAAGTTCATGTTTATGTATGAAAGGGTTCGTCATCTAGTAACTTTCCTACTTAACATAATGCTAGTTCATGTTCCATGAACATGATCTAGCGTGGTTAGATGACGATCCGTTCCACTACTAGCAATCAACAATATAAAATAACCATAACTAAACAAGATTCATGAGTTTTACACCATTATTTACTCTTTAACCATCATGTTCATCTTTCTTACAAGACTTTAAGTTTTGATCTTAAGTGTTCATGATTTTTATCCGTTAAATCTCTTATTAACCACTTCAAACATGAACTAGAGGGTGTTTAGAATCACTTACAACTAGCTCAAGGCTAGGGAAGAATCAAAGCGAAAACAAGATGGTTAATAGCGATGTAGAGAGGTCCTTGTGATTCCGTAAGCACCGGGTCTCCTCGTATGAACTCTAGCACTTTGGGTTGTATGTGGTTTAGCAAAATCAAAGTTGGAAGGTGATGATGGGTGTGTGGGAGCTCGCGGACGACTTCAAGAGAGGGAAGGAGAGAGTGAAGTTTTGTTAAGTGTTGACACAAATGAGATGGTGATCCCTTGAGCATTCTTATAGTCCATTTAGAGCTAATAACCATTAGGTATAATGTTGTCAAGATACTAGACAAGTAGGATTAAAATAATCAAAATTGTAAGGGTGTGTCCCCTTGGGGGACCGATTCGGTCAGGGGGGGGGGGGGTTTGTGGTTAGTTTTGAACTAGATAGTTAGTGTTAGTTTGTTTAGTTAGGGATTAAGATAGATTGTTAGTGTGTAGTGTTTTGTAACGGGTGTTAGGGTGTTTGGGGACCCTAACTAGCTCAGAAAAGGAAAAACAATGTCATTGACATTATTTTTATGTTCCGGGTAAAGTCCGGTTGTTCGGTTGGATACTGATCCGTTAAAGTGCTTAATAAGCATTTAAAGTGTCTTTAGCATTATTTTTAGTGACACAATGAATTCCCGATATTTTGGAAAGTGTATAGTATTATTTTCCCATGTTTTTGCACTGTACTAGTTAGCTTAAATGCTGAATTTTGTATTAAAGTGCAGAATTTTGTGTTTAGAACATGTTTTAGGCACATCCGGTCACTGTAACTATCACCTAGTGACGCAGTTCTACAATCCTCACCTCTCTACACTCCCTACTAGTGTAGTAAACTATTCCCGGCTCATACTGGCCTTAGAGACAGTATCTGTCTGGTGCTAGCTATGTCAGCACGTTTACTGGGTTATCCGTTCATTGTGCTACTGTGCTTTTATGCATCAAGTTTGTCACTATAGTTTGTATGTAAATAATGGAGTGACAGTTAGTAAAGTATGATGCAAGTATATGTATGTATCAGAAATCTCGTAGCAGTTTAACCACAACTGTAAGCAAGCACAGCAATTAAGCATTAATTAAATATTAATTAATTCATACGGATACCTGATTTGGTGAGGGTTGTCACATTCTCCCCCCGTTAGAAAAAATTCGTCCTGAAATTTTAGGCTCTGCTTCTAGTTGCAGGGGTCTTGGGAAATAAGTGGGGGTACTTTTCTTTCATTCGGTCCTCATGCTCCCAGGTGTATTCTGGACCGTGTCTTGCATTCCAACGAACCTTGACGAGTTTGACACTGCTCCGGCGGGTTTTGTTCACCTTCCAATCCGTAACCTCAACCGGTTCTTCGATAAAATGGAGCGTGTCGTCAATATGAATCTCGTCTGTGGGAATGACAACAGTATCTTGCGTTGGACTCTTTTTCAGATTTGATACATGAAATGTATCTTGAACACCGTTCAGCTCGGCAGGTAAATCCAACTTGTATGCTGCTAACCCAATTCTTTCCAAAATCTTGAATGGACCAATATAACGCGGATTCAACTTTCCACGCTTCCCGAAGCGTGCCACACCCTTCCAGGGTGATACCTTTAATAATACCATATCACCGACCTCAAACTCTAGAGGTTTCCTTCTTCTATCCGCATAGCATTTTTGTCGATCGCGAGCTGCCTTGATGCGATCTCGGATCTGTGCAATCTTATCTATGGTTTCCTGTACCACATCAGGACCAACCAATTGCCTATCACCTGCATCAGACCAACAAAGCGGTGACCTGCACTTGCGTCCGTACAGAGCTTCAAATGGAACGGCACCAATACTGGTGTGATAGCTGTTGTTGTATGAAAATTCGAGCAATGGCAAATGTTTATCCCAGCTACCACCCAAATCCATAACACATGCTCTCAGCATATCTTCCAAAGTCTGTATCGTCCGTTCGTTTTGTCCATCGGTCTGTGGGTGAAATGCAGTGCTCAGATTCAATTGTGAGCCAAAAGCTTCTTGGAAGGACTGCCAAATCCTTGACACAAACCTTCCGTCTCTATCAGAGATGATCGAGAGAGGCACTCCATGATGTGCAACGATTTCTCTCATGTAAATTTCAGCCAATTTGCTCGTGTTATCTTTCTCTCTGATAGGTAGGAAGTGTGCTGATTTTGTTAGCTGGTCCACTATTACCCAAATAGTGTCATGACCTCTTGGCGTTCTTGGCAACTGCGTTATAATATCCATGGAAATTTGTTCCCATTTCCACTTGGGAATCTCAGGTTGTTGCAGAAGTCCTGAAGGCTTCTGGTATTCCGCCTTTACTTTGGCGCACGTCAAACACTTACTAACGTAAACAGCAACATCGCCTTTCATCCTAGGCCACCAATAATAATCTTTAAGATCTTGGTACATCTTATCCGCTCCTGGATGGATAGAGTACCGCGATTTGTGAGCTTCATCAAAAATAACCCTTCTCAAACCACCAAACAGAGGAACCCAAATCCTTTTCATAAAACATAACGTTCCTTCCTCGTTTGGTATTAACTGCTTCTCCATCCCACGGAGATATTCTTCTTTAATGTTTCTTTCCTTAAGTGCTTCTTTCTGCGCGGCACGAAGGCGCAGTGAAAGATCTGTTTGGATAATCATCTCCAAAGCCCTAACCCTTATGGGCTTGATCCTTTCTTTTCGACTTAGGGCGTCGGCGACCACATTCGCCTTCCCAGGATGAAACTTTATCTCACAGTCGTAATCGTTCAACAATTCGACCCAACGTCGTTGTCTCATGTTCAGTTCTTTCTGGTCGAATATGTGCTGCAGACTTTTAGGATCCGTAAAAATTGTACACTTCGTGCCATATAAGTAGTGTCTCTGGATCTTTAAAGCGAATACCACTGCGCCTAGCTCCAAATCATGCATGGTATAGTTCTTTTCATGTACTTTTAGTTGGCGTGATGCGTATGCTATAACTTTCTGGCGTTGCATCAACACGCAACCCAATCCTTGACGCGAAGCGTCACAATATACCACAAAATCATCAGTACCCTCTGGTAGAGCTAAGATTGGCGCATTGCAGAGTTTGTCTTTCAACAGCTGAAATGCTTCTTCCTGTTTGATTCCCCAATCAAACTTTTTATCTTTCTGTGTGAGGAGTGTCAGTGGTTGAGCGATTTTTGAAAAATCCTCGATGAACCTTCGATAGTAGCCAGCCAAACCCAAGAATTGTCGAATCTCGGTTGGCGTCTTTGGGATCTCCTAATTCTTTATCGCTTCAATCTTGGTGGGGTCCACATGAATCCCATCCCCATTCACTACATGTCCAAGGAATTGGACTTCACGTAGCCAAAACTCGCACTTTGAGAATTTGGCATACAACTGTTCCTTTTTCAGTAACTCCAAAATGGCTCTTAAATGCTGTTCGTGTTCAGCCTTCGACCTTGAATAAATCAAAATATCATCTATGAACACAATCACGAACTTGTCAAAATATGGCTTACAAACTCTGTTCATAAAATCCATAAAAACTGCAGGTGCGTTCTTCAACCCAAACGGCATAACTAGGAACTCGTAATGTCCATAACGAGCCCTAAAGGCTGTCTTCGGAATACTTTCCTCTTGTATCCTTAGCTGATGGTAACCTGATCGCAAATCGATCTTCGAGTAAAAGCTTGAACCTTGCAGTTGGTCAAATAGATCATCAATCCTTGGCAGAGGATATCTATTCTTGATCGTCAACTTATTCAACTCCCGGTAGTCAATACACATACGGAAACTACCGTCTTTCTTCTTGACAAACAGGACCGGAGCTCCCCAAGGTGAGAAGCTTGGTCTGATGAATCCTTTGTCTAACAACTCTTGAAGTTGTGTCGATAATTCCTGCATCTCTAACGGGGCAAGTCGATATGGTGCCTTAGCCACAGGCGCGGCGCCTGGAACTAAGTCAATGTGGAATTCCACTTGCCTTTGGGGTGGCAATCCTGGCAAGTCCTCTGGAAAGACTTCAGGATATTCCCTCACGACAGGGATGTCTTCGATTTTCGGCTCAGCAGCTTTCTTATCCACGATGTGTGCCAGGAAGGCAGCACATCCCTTCTGTAAACACTTACGGGCTTTCAGGCAGCTGATGATTCTTAAAGGCGTATCTCGCTTCTCCCCATGAACCACAATTGTTTCACCATCATCGGTTGGGATGCGAATGATCTTTTCATGGCAGACAATCTCAGCCTTGTTGCTTGACAACCAATCCATTCCTACTACCACGTCGAAGCTTCCCAACTTGACCGGTAGTAGATCCAAAGTAAACTCACGCTCTCCCAACTCGATTACACAACCTCTGACCACTTCATTGGCTGTTACTAACTTTCCATTCACCAATTCGATTGAGTACGGGATATCTAATTTACTAGCGGCTAACCCAAGCATATTCTTAAATTCTAACGACATGAAGCTATAATCAGCACCAGTATCAAATAAAACGGATGCAAAGCGTTGGTTTATAGGGAACGTACCAGTAACAACATTGGGATCCTGGCGCGCTTCCCTCGCCTCAATGTTAAACACTCTTCCGCGGGCTTGATTCAGTTGTGGGCAATCCTTCTTGAAATGCCCAACATCACCACAGTTAAAACAACCCAGTCTTTGCCCATTTCCACCTCCATTCCCAACTTGATTGTTGTTTTTATTTCGATTTGCAGTACCCGCTTAATTCGCGTTGTTGCCTCGGTTTCCATTTCCTCCGTTATTTCCTTGTGGATGATTTCCATTACCACCACGATTATTGTTCCGATTTCCATAACCTCCTTGGCCTCCCCGGCCAGCAATAGCCCAACAGGAATCCTTCGAGTGGCCAACCTTTCCACATGCTTCACATACTTTTGACCCACACCGGCCAGAATGGTGACGCTGGCAGGTGTTACACTCGGGGTGTGTGCCCATATAACCCTTTCCTTTCTTCCCAGCACCGGTTGTAGCTTGAACCGGTGTGCTTGACTCTCCTTTCTTGCCAACACCGCTTGTTCCTTGTTTAAAGTTCGAGAACTTCCTTTTGTTCTCGCCAGATGACTCTACGTGAGTCTCCTTTTTCTTTGGCTCAACATCTGAAAACTTGTTTAAACAAATGGCCTCCTCAGTAAGAGCTACGCTCAGATCGATGGCCTCTGTGATTGTCGCAGGCTTTGAAGTAGTGACCATACTCATGATCTGTGGAGCTAAACCCCAAATAAAGCACTCGATGCGTTTGAATTCCGGTGTAACCATATAAGGTATATAACAACTCTCGGTAAAACCGACACCCTCATAATAATTCTGACACCCTAATATATCTTTAAATGTCTCAACATGTCTTTATATGCACCCCGTATGTGAAAACCAAGCCCAAAGTACAATATAACATATAAAATAAATTAAAAACAATAATTATTAAGTTGAGGCGGGCCGCATTGACCTCACCTCAACTTAACGCGGGCCGCATTAGAATGCAACCAGACTCCGCTGAAATCATAAGTTCATGCGGGCCGCGTATAAGATAGCCTAAGTTCATGCGGGCCGCGAGTGTCCTGAATTGTGGCACGACCCGGAGCTGACACGTGTCAACACCGTGTCAAGTCTAGAGGGTGACCGGGCCAAGCTATACGTTGACCGGAGGTTGACGCGGGCCGCGTAAGGGTTAGCCTTACTTAACGTGGGCCGCGTGAGGACGCGATATCAGCCCTATAAATAGAAGGCAACGGGTCTTCAGTCTGTCGTTCATTTCCTTTCTTTCTTTCTTAATTTTCTGTAGTGGCGTTACTATACCCGGGTATTATACCCCCTAAAATAGCGAGGTTCTGCTACGATGTAAGTATTATAACCCCTGGAGACGTATTAAATAAGCTGCCCGATTGATCTTGGGTTCTATAACGGCTGTCGTGGTTCTGCCCGACGTAGTCGTTGGAATGCCGTCTCGGGGAGGGTATTACTAATGTTAAAATGGGTTATTATACTAACACACGTGCATTTGTGTAATTTATAGATTATCTCCAGAAAATCCTTACGAAAAACCTAAAACAGCAATGTGAGTTAATCTTCTTTTTATGTACTCATTTTTGTGAGTAATCTCCTTTTTATAAACTGTTTTTACAAAACCTCACTTAATTAAATATATACAAAGCAGTTATTGAGTATTTGTAAAGAATACAATTATAGTGGGTATGTTGGGGTTTTGTATACAAAATTGGTTACTGGCGTGGTAACATCCCATAAGTTGAGTATGACCGTACCACTGATGTTAATTGTGATGTCTTGGATACAAATGTGATTGCGGATGTGCCCTCAATACTGCAAATTGGTTTTTACTTAAACTTGATTAAACTGGGATTCACTCACCAGTATTTCCCACTGACAAAATGTTTTTAAAACGCGTTTCAGGTAACAATATGTGAAAGCCAAATAGAAGCCAGCTGGACAGCACTGAAGGCTTGGAAAGTGGCAATAAAGTTACCTAAGAATAAAAGAGATGTTTTTTTATAAACAAATAGGATTTATTCCTATGAAACGTGTGTATTGAAAACTTGGGTTTTGCCCATATGTTTAATATTATTAAACGAGGTGGTTTACTCTGATTTAACATTTCCTAACTACGGTCCTGATGAAAATTTCCGCTGCCAAATTGAATAAATAAACGTGATACCACCGAAACTGGCTCACGGCCGCCCGTTCCCGGGAACTAGGGATCGGGGGCTGTGACAGAAGGTGGTATCAGAGCTATGCCACTGATTCAGCCGCAGAAGTGTTCTGCTGACATCAAAATTCAAAGTGTTAGGAAATAAATTATGGAAATACGTGTATAATTGTATTTCTTGCTATGTGTTATCTCACTATTTGTTAGTTTACAGTATGAGCGACCAAGGACCTTCTGACGCCTATCGTCAACTGTCTGGTTCGCCTAGCAGCGAAGGCACCTCCTCTTCTCAGCCTGCCCTCTCGGGGTATTCTGCTGACACAGAAGAAGGAATCTTTGTGTTTAAGGCTCAATCTGAAGAGCCATTTCCTCAGAAAAAGAGGGGATGGCTCAGTAGGGGAGCGCACGAGCGTAGGAAAAGAATGAAAAAGTTGCAGGAACAGCGAGTGTTAGCCGCAGCAAAAAGAGAGACTGATGCTTATAATCCGGATATGCTCAATAGGGGTATCGCTAATATCCATATTTTAGCAACCACTGCTGCTGACCCAAACCTGGAACAAATGCTGGCCCCCAACTACAAAATCCTGACCAACCCATGGAAGTAGAAAACCAAATAGAAATGCCTGATTACAACCCGGAGGAGATACCTAGGGTACCTGCACCAGATCCCCTAGACCCAAACAACTACGACCCCTGGTGGGACGATGTTAGGGACTACGTGCAACAAAACCCAATACAGGAAAATGTGCCAATGCCTAACTTAGGAGCTTACCCAGGGTTAGATCCTCAAGATCCCTACAACATTAGTGATGCATATGTTAGGGAAATTTTAGAGAATCCATAACCGTACCAGGCCCCTATGCCTCCGTATCAGGAACCCGTACCACAGTTTCCAAACCCAGTCCTAGAACCTGCACCCCCAATGAGTGCAGAAAATGTCCAAGAACTTAGGACTTTTGGGGAGGAAATTTTAGAAAGCAGTGAGAGAATGCGACAGGTGGTAGAACGCCTCGTATGGAAATACGATGAGCGTAATGTGGATTTTTGGATGAATCCATATCAGTGAATGTGATGACAGGAACGGTAGTAATAATAATATAATAATATAATATAATAATATATGTGTGTATGAAAAAAAAAACACTACGGATGCCTACTATTAGTATTGTAGCTTTACATTTCAGTCGGTGTTGTAATTTAAATTTCAGTACTGGTGTGTAATGATGCATACTATATAAATAGAGTAAAAGTCGCAATGCTCGACGCTTTTGGCTAAAAAGTGCTTGTCATGTGATTGGTTATATTATTTGTGATATTAATATTTGGTAAATGTTTAAAAATTCAGTTGGCCGACGAGGAAAATCAGGATAATCTGAATAACGATAACCAGAGTAACATTAACGTCGTTAATGAGAATCCGAACAACAATAACAATGGAAACCAAATGGATAATAGTGCCGTTCAACACATAGTGGCACAAGGAATTATAGATGCAATGCCATTTATTATTCAAACAGTTCAAGAAGCGAATAATAAAAGTAAGCATAGCAGTAAACGACCAAGTGAACCGGAACACAGCGTGAACAATGGACCCGTACTTCAAGCGCCCATTCCCAAAAGAAGAAGAACCATGCCATATGGTTGTTCTTATAAAGAATTCTGGTCCTGTAAGCCAATAGAATTCTCGGGCAATGAAGGACCCATTGCAGCTCTACGCTGGATAGAGAAAACTGAGGCTGTTCTGAAAATAAGCAAATGTGCTGAAGAAGATAAGACAATGTTTGCTTCAAATCTGTTTAAAAATGCAGCCTTAGAATGGTGGAACACTATCCTCCAGTCAAGAGGAAGTGATAGAATTTATAGCATGGAATGGGAGGAATTCAAAAATATGGTAGAAAGGAAATTCTGCCCTCCCAATGAAAAGGAACAAATAGCAAATAAATTCCTGAATCTTAGAATGACCGGGGTAGACAGTAAGGGTTACACTACCACATTCTTTGAATATG